>NW_021822896.1:0-90912 GCF_901001165.1 Salmo trutta | reverse complement strand
CCCCGACACATAAACTACTGCAGCATAATACTGGAGGCTGAGACAGGAGGGGTCAGGAGACACTGTGGCCCCATCGATGAAACCCCCGGACAGGGCCAAACAGCAGGATAACCCACCCCACCACCTTGGCCAAAGCACAGCCCCCAACACCACTAGAGGGATGTTCTCTGTGTTGAGATAAGTATGGTGGATGTGTTGTTACCTACCCAGTTTAGAGGGAGGTGTTTAATCCCAGATCGATAGCTTAGTGATGAGCTTTGAGGGCACTATGGTGTTGAACGCTGAGCTGTAGTTATGATGCATCTCACAGGTGTTCATTTTGTCCAGGTGGAAAAGGGCAGTGTGTAGTGTAAGAGAGATTGCATCATCGTGGATCTGTTGTGCGATGCAATTTGGAGTGAGTCTATGGTTTCTGGATAATGGTGTTGATTTAAGCCCTGACCAGCCTTCAAGCATTTCATGGCTACAGACGTGAGTGCTACGGGTTGGTAGTCATGTAGGCAGTTTACCTTAGTGTTCTTGGGCACAGGGACTATGGTAGTCTGCTTGAAACATGTTGGTATTACAGACTCAGACAGGGAGAGTTTGAAAATGTCAGTGAAGACACTTGCCAGTTGGTCAGTGCATGCTCGACACACGTCCTGGTAATCCGTCTGGCCCAGCGGCCTTGTGAATGTTGACCTGTTTTAAGTTCTTACCAATCGGCTGCGGAAAGCGTGATCACAGTCTCATCCGGAACAGCTGCTCTCATGCATGTTTCAGTGTTACTTTCCTCGAAGCGAACATAGAAGTTTTTAGCTCGTCTGGTAGGCTCGTGTCACTGGGCAGCTCTCGGTTGTGCTTTCCTTTGTACGTCTGTAAAAGTTTGAAAACCCTGCCACATCCGACGCCAGAGCCGGAGTAGTACGATTCGATCTTAGTCCTGTATTCAGCTTTGTCTGTTTGATGTTCGTCGGAAGGCGGATTTCTTATAAGCTTCCGGGTTAGAGTCCCGCTCCTTGAAAGCAGCAGCTCTGCCCTTTAGCTCGGTGCGAATGTTGCCTGTAATCCATGGCTTCTGGTTGGGGTTTGTACGTACAGTCACTGTGCAGCGACGCTCCTCAGCCCTGAGTCTCCAGCGACGCTCCTCAGCCCTGAGTCTCCAGCGACGCTCCTCAGCCCTGAGTCTCCAGCGCCGCACCTAAGCCCAGAGCCTTCAGCAGTGGTCTACAGCCCTGAGCCTTCAGCAGGGGTTGGCAGGTTAGAATGGGACTAAAGCCGGAGCCAGAGCCACCTCCGTAGTTGGAGGATTGGGGGGGTGTAGCACGGGAGCCGTCGTTGACGGTCCCTTTAAGTCTGGGTTATTTTTTGTGGGGTTTTTGTTTAGGTGCATTCGCGATCTGCACCTTTGGGGGACTGTCACGTCCTGACCAGTAAAAGGGGTTTTTGTTATTGTAGTTTGGTCAGGGCGTGGCAGGGGGTGTTTGTTTTGTGGTTCGGGTTTTTTGGTTATGTTTTACATTTTCTATTTCTATGTGTTTATAGTTTTTCTATTTCCATGTTGGGGTTTTGATAGGACTTCCAATTAGAGGCAGCTGGTTGTCATTGCCTCCAATTGGAGGCCATATTTAGTCGGGTTAGTTTTCTCTTGTGTTTTGTGGATGGATGTTTCCTGTATAGTCTGTGCACCTTAAGACTGTTTTCGTCGTTTGTTTTGTTTGTGTTTTTTCCTTCAATAAATAAGAAGATGGTCAATATACCCGCTGCGTTTTGGTCCACTCCTTACGACGATCGTTACACAGACAAGTGAAGTATTACTCATGACTCCATTAAATTCCCTCCATCAGGACAGGCACCTCCAGCAGCAGCTCCAGCAGCTGCAAACAAATACAGCAAACCTTCAGTCCAGAAAAAAAACAGCACAGACTGGCCTATGTGCTGTTATTTCATGTACTTTCACTCACCCTGATCACGCCAAGTTTAGAACAGCAATATGGTACAAATGCCCTACGAACGGCAAATGCGTTAAGGGTAAAGACATCATTTTTGAGGCAGAGGACTGTAGAGCTGTCTGGGAGTTTATTGGGCGCCCTCTAGTTAACATTATTACTACTACCCACCACCAAGCTGAAGAATCAGACATTTTCTGTCTTGGCTACTTTTCCCATGTTCAGCAATTCAAGGTGATCCTCAGAACACTATTGTCTTTTTACACACAATCATCTTGACATATGTCATTCTTACCTGAGATAAAAGCAACATAGGCTCATTAGAATATGTACAAAATAGTGATATTAACCATTTCAGTTATATGTCACAGCTACTGACATTAGTTGACCACAGGTAACATATTACTTATTTATTGAATATAACATATATTGACATATATCACATAGCATGGGGCTCCATTGGTCCAAAACATGGTAAAGTGTGAAGTAGTTGATATGTAACTGAGGTCCGATGTCTGTTGCAGAGGTCTCTGGTGGAGGATTCAACAGACACCATGTGGTTGGTGTTTGGAGCTGCTTCTGCCCCTGTTGCTGAACATCAAAGGTAAAACTCTTATGTTTCTCATTCCCTCTTGTCAGTGTGAATAACTACTCAATTACACCACACTCAGACTGCGGAAATGAATTAAGACTACATATGTAATACTAGAAAAGCAGTAATCTAGATATGCAATTGCACTGTAAAACTGATTTGGTGGTTTTACTGCATTGACCCAGTTGACTTTGAGTGTGTCAAACTTACAGCAAACAACACTAAAACAAAAGGGTACAGAGTAGACACAGGTTCCAACTGTCACACATGGCAGCAGGGAATCAGACTAATGTTCCAGTGCTGAGGGATGGCTGGCGTCCATCTTGGATCAACCTTGTCCCTCTCACTTAAAGTGTTGCCAGTGGTGAGAGTGAGACATATGCTTCCTCCACATAGGGTCTCTGCTCTTACCATCTCACCCAGGGAGATCCTCATGATATCATCCTCTGTTCTCTCTCTCTTTGTTCTTTCTGCTCATCTTTTCTCAGTGATTCCATTTGAAACTGTATATGTATTGTAGATTGTTCATTGATATACACTTTCGCTCTCAATATTCCCATTTCCAATCTCCCTCATTCCCTCTCTCAGATGTCAGTGGCCAGTGGAATGTTTGGGTACCAAGGGACGTCTCGGACCAACCCTGCGTGGTCATCTACTTCACGTTCATGTATCCGGCCACACCGCGGCACCCACGACGTCTGGTACTTTGGCAAGCCTTACCCCCAGCTCTTCCCACCTGTGGTGTTCAAGACATTGCGCGTGAAAGATACAAAGGGCGTACCAAGCTCATTGGGGACCTGCACCAAAGGAACTGCACCCTGCTCATCAGTAATATAGGTACAGAGCACTCCCTGAGGTACTACTTCCGTGCCGACCTGGACGGTGCCAACATCTACACCTACCCAGACTTTTCTGAGCTCAAGGGCTGGGTAAGCTGCTGAGAGACCCTGAGAGCTTTTTTTAACAGTATGTTTTATGGTCTGGATTGCCCTCGCCTGGTATCATATCTGTTTGTGCTGTCTTGCCAACTACTGAGGCCACTGTTTGGATTGACATGGCATAACAATGACAGTAGGATTTTGGCAAGCACAAAAAGATATGGGACCAGCCTAGGATTGCCATAGCTGTGATTATAATTATTTTAATTTAATGAGATTAGGTAAATGTTGTGAATGGTTTATTTTAACTCATTCACTTAGTCCTCTCTCCCCACACCAGCCCACATTGACATCCCTGCGGAGATAGTTTCTGATGACGTTGGCGTGCTACAGCATCCTCCAGACAACTGTCCAGAGAATAGCCCAGAGATCCAATGGATGTACACAGATTACATGCCTGAACACCACTATACCTTAGACTACGTGGAAGAGAGCAACACAGCCGCACTGTCAAGCACGCTCACCTTCACCACCAAGCCCATGCACAATGGGAGACAGACAGTACTGCTGCCTGGCAGAGAACAAAGATGGACGAGCCAGCAGCTCTGGGGGGAAGGTAGCCTAGTGGTTAAAGTGTTGGGCCAGTAACCGAAAGGTGCTAGATCAAATCCCCGTGCTGACAAGGTAAAAATCTAATAGTATTGTACCACACTACATTACACCACACTACACCATCCCAACTCTTCATATCAGTCATACCTCTCTTCAGATGCAACTCTCATTCTGGAAGAGTCCATGTGCACAGTGGTGAGGGAAGGAGTCCAGTGTGTTTTCTTGGCTACGGGTAACCCTGAGCCCATCATTGAGTTCTACCTCCCCGACAAGAACATCAACGACACAGACGGCCTCTACAACTACTACATGCACATAGATGGCCACATGTACTCGGGCATGATAAAACTACGGGAGAAGGGTGAGCAACCTGGGCACTGCAGCGTCAGCAACATGTACGGGTCGGAGAGCATTTATCTGGAGTTACAGCAGGAGAGTGAGTACACAAGTTCAGGTTTATCGTTAAACACAGAAACAAACGCATACAATTAAAATGCAAAACATTGTATAGCCAAGCATACATGAGAGATAGAACTGAAATCAGAAGTGTAGTACCTTTATATGATATCTAGGTTGACTGTATAAGTAAGAGCACCAACTGGCTACCCCATTGGCTTGATATGGCAATGGCATTATCTTGAATTTAAATACGTTATAGTACCTAGCTAAATTGTATTTGCTGTTCTTACACTGTCTTCAATATGATGTGCTTGTCCGATGTTAGAGAAGTACATGATGGCAGGGATCGTTGGCACCATTGTTGGAGTGGCTGTCATCGCCTTCATCATCGCAGCAGTGAGATATGTGGGCCATAACAACAAGAAGTGAGTATCCACCCTTCACTAACTGTGACAGGGGTCAATGCGAGTTACAGGTAGTAATTTCCTGTTTGAATTGACGATAAGGAAACCCTTCAGCCAGCCATCCATTCTAAAACACCTGTGTATTCATTAGCGGAAATGATTGAACGATGGACAACGTGATAATCATAAGTTATGCTAACGCCAGAGCGAGTTCAATTAATTTGCCATCCCTAGTCCCATTTCTGAAATCCTCTGAGATGGAGATCCAAAATGGCTGCCTGGTGGATTGGGTTAGCAAGCCAGTCTAACCGTAGCCGAAAGTTTGCAGGTTCTTTTCCCTGCTTTGATACTGCTTTGTATCCTTAGCCTGCTATGCTAAAAATAACTTAACTAAGATGCTTCAGAATTATAGCAATATATCACAGTATTTATGCTGCAATAGTTTATTAGACCATGCCTCAGGACTACTGGGCCTGTTGACTCCTTGCTGTTCCCAGTCCACCTGGCTGTGCTGCAGCTCCAGTTTCAACTGTTCTGCCTGCGGCTATGGAACCCTGACCTGTTCACCGGACGTGATACCTTGTCCCGGACCTGCTGTTTTCAACTTTCTCTCTCTACCGGACCTGCTGTCTCTAACTCTGAATGCTCGGCTATGAAAAGCCAACTGACATTTACTCCTGAGGTGCTGACCTGTTGCACCCTCTACAAACACTGTGATTATTACTATTATTTGACCCTGCTGGTCATCAATGAACGTTTGAACATCTTGGCCATGTACTGTTATAATCTCAACCCGGCACAGCCAGAAGAGGACTGGCCACCCCTCAGAGCCTGGTTCCTCTCTAGGTTTCTCCTTAGGTTTCCACCTTTCTAGGGAGTTTTTCCTAGCCACCGTGCTTCTACATCTGCATTGCTTGCTGTTTGGGGTTTTAGGCTGGGTTTCTGTATAGCACATTGTGACATCGGCTGGTGTAAAAAGGGCTTTATAAATACATTTGATTGAAATTTCCGACAAAAGCTTTTACAAAAGTCGCTCCAAGACAATGTGCCAGCTCAACAACAACTAAACCCATGAAACAACCATGAACGTCAACCACAACCATCAACCATAAAATGTAAGATTATTAACTACGTTGGGAAACAGGCACTTGTTTAAAATGGATGCCCAGGCTTGGAGTGTCGCCCTGAGTTATTGGCCATGAGACCGAGTCTGATCTTGTAACTCCACCCCACGGAGAAAATGGCAACCCTGGGCGGTACCTGGTCTCTAAACTGGAGAACCCAGCGTTGTACTACAGCACAGTCAAGAAGGACAAACAATGTCTGAGAAAAAGTGGTGAGACATGATGATGAACATGATAATAATAATTTACCCGTTGCTGATACTATACCCGTTGTTACGGATACACGTAGTGTGTATCCTGTATTTGTATTTCTTTTCTCTCCTTCTCCCCTCACAGGTGACAATCATCACTCCCCAATCAGTCATCAATCAGTCCCCAAACAGAAGACACCTGCTCCTCTTCCCTCACCCAATCATATCCCTTTCCCTTGGTTTAAAAACCCAGTCAGTTGTTTTCTCTCCCAATCTTTTGTGTTCATTATCTCTCTCTCTCTCTCTCTCTCTCTCTCTCTCCTCTCTCCTCTCTCTCTCTCTCTCTCTCTCTCTCTCTCTCTCTCTCCTCTCTCCTCTCTCTCTTCTCTCTCTCTCTCTCTCTCTCTCCTCCTCTCTATCCTCTCTCTCTCTCTCTCCTCTCGCTCTCTCTTCTTCTCTCTTCTCTCTCTCTTCTCTCTCTCTCTCTCCTCTCTCTCTCCTCTCTCTCTCTCTCTCTCTCTCTCTCTCTCTCTCTCTCTCTCTCTCTCTCTCTCTCTCTCCTCTCTTCTCTCTCTGTTTTGCAACTACATGTCACTTTGTCCATCCCACCTGTGAGTATTGTTTTTGTTAAAGTGTTGACTGTTTGTATGTTTGGTGAGAAAAGGGATACCAAGACAAGACGCCCATGGGCCTACATTACCCGTAGGAATACTTTGTCTAAGTACTCTAGTTAGAACTGGGTGGACCACCCACTGTATTTTGTTTAGTTAGCTTGCTGTTGTTGAAGTAGGCTAGTTTAGGGGTGTTTTGGATTATTGTTTCTTTGCTTGGGTCCAGCTCAGCCCCTTTTCTCACACCCCCATTACCGTGTGTTTAAAAATAAACCTGTAGTGTTTGACGGTAGATTTCAGTTGTCTGTGGTTTTTTTGTTCTCACTGTTACTTGTCACTATAATGATTTATGGGTCTCGTATCCATCCCCCCCTAGACTGCAGGGCCAAAAGGGATTTGTAACACCCGTTCAATTCATGTACCTATTTTGATGTAGATTAAGGGATGTTCCGTGGAGATTAACCTATATAACCTCTTATGTTAGAGAAAATGTACATTTCCTCAGCCAACTACTGGCCTAGCTTGAGAGTCCCAGTACCACTGGATTAGCTGCCACCATAGCCTTTCCAGACCACTGTTTTCTGCTTCATCGCTTCTCTGCCTTCTGTCTCTTTCTCTTCCCTTACTCTTGCACAGCTTAAGACTTCTGGCTCAAGTTAACTCCATTCTAGAGGAGAGCACGGTAAGGTTCCTAAACAACCCAGCCCCAATCCCAACAAGTCTCAGTGGTAGACAGCATCCCTCACACATCCCAGACAGCAAATTATACGATGGCCCAAATTCGGCCCTAATCTACAATATAACGATGTACCATTTTGCCCAGTTAACCACTTGGTGTTATGATACTGAAGTGGATCTATAGCATGAAATGTCCAGAGCTTGCCTGGCAAGGTGGATGTGGCCCACATTCAGACCAAAAGTAGCCCAATAACTATGGGAAGTTGTTAGGGCCACACAACTCAAGCCAGAGATGGCCCATAAGCAAAGTGCCAACCCTCCCCCAGTTCGCATCTCTAACATTCGAACCAGATCTGGGCCATATGACACATTGTGGTGCCAGAACTGAGCCACATGTGTCACCAAACAACCAGATCTGGCCCACAGTCGTCTGTCTTCCATGTGCTTTATTGCCTTTGATTTCCACGACTACTCTTGCACGGCTGCCTCGATACTAACAGGATATGCTAAACCGCCTCAATCTCCTTGTTTTACGCCTCTGCTCACCAATAACTACTAACCCTCCTTTCTCCTCTCTCAATGTCTGTGATGTTATTCCTTTATACTCTGAATGTTCTGAGGTGTCAATGGCATTGGTGGCCCTGTGCTGTTATAGCCTGTGATTCTGAATGGGCCTTCTCTCTTTCCATACCTTCAAGGAGAAGATGGGGATTATCAACCTGTGGGCTCTTTGGCAGACCTGGAGAGGCAAGAGCTGAAGTGCCCTGCCCTGGAGTTTCAGGGGGGCGCTCCAAGGATGGGGGGTCCTCAGGGAGGGGGGATGACGGCAGGGAAGAATCGCGATAATTTGGAATTGATCTCAGGGTAGTTGGTGCCGTCATCCATATTTATTTAAACTGCATTGTTAGTTAGGGGATCGTAAGTAAGCATTTCACTGCAAGGTCAACACATGTTGTATTCGGCGCATGTGTCTAATACAATTTGATTTGATCTCCCCCCGTCCCTGGCTCATCTCAAATGACGTCTCCGTTAGTCAACCCCCGGCCTCCAGGGGGAGCCCCAGTCACATCTCGCCACCCAGGACTGCCGGTAGCTACTTTCAGGGTCGGAACACAGGCCATTGGACAATGTAAAAAGCTCTTATCGGCAGCTGTCGGTCTCCCAGCTCTTACTCTACTGTTCATAGTCAAACAATTCCCTCACAACAGGTGCAATGGGTTTGATACTGTACTGTATCCTAGATTCAATGTTGCTATTTCCATCTCTACACCATTAATTGTTGGCACTGCTGTCATGCTTGGGAAACAGTAACACATTTTCTGGGGTCCCCTTCTGCATGTCACCCTATATCATACTCATAGCTAGCCTGGTTAAACCAGATTGAACGCTGCGCTCACCACTATTTTCCTGTAACAGCAGCGCATTCAGTTTGGATACCAGGCTACCTTGTACCTGCTCCTGTTCTAGATCGGTCCGTTATAGTTCTTCTCCACTGTGTCTGCTGCCAGTCAAGTGTCAGGGAAAGGTGTGTTTTTGTACTTTTTTAAATACCTCTATTTGTGACCCTGGATCTGGAGGAAATGAGGGATCTCTTCTCTCTTCCTGATCCAGTGGTTGTCAACACTGACCAGTGTTCAACAAACGTCAGGCCTGATACACATCCAATTGAAGCCAGTCATCTTCATCTCACATATTCTGTTCCCACATATAGTTCAATAGTGATGTGTACTGTGATTTAGTGGCTTTTGATGAGAAATGACTTTTTCTTAGATTTTATATGAAGGAGAAGATGGATACTCTTAGAGGTTTGTCGAGCCTCGAACACAAGGTTCTGTTTGTGCAAGAAGTGGCCTGATTTTTTTTTTTTTTTTTTTTAGTTATGCATTATAAGCACTGATTGCATTGTGTTTTGCTCTTGAGGAAATATGCTGGGGTAACACAGAATGTTCTATTAATGCCGTTGCCAATGATTTAATTACTATATTTTTGGACGATTTCTCTGTTTTGTGTAACTTATCCTTAAATGGGAACCAATAGGTTAGAATACATTTTTGGATCAATCTGGCATACATGACTCCACTGTAACACTCGCACAGCAGGCCAAAATGTATCTCGTTGAGACTGTGTTTGTGTAAACAGTGCTGAAAGATCAGCGAACACTGATCACTGTGGCTGTTTCAAAAGATCACTTTACCTGAGACCGCTTCCACAAAATGTCTTCAAAGGTTGTGGAGTGTGAAATCGATGCCTAATCCTATAGGGTTGTATCAGTAGGCATTTGAGTGGCACAACAATGAAGTTGTTATACCAGTTGGTTGTGCTATTCAAATATAATTTATCAACTCATGTAATGTAAGCTCACTAATGGCAACACTAGATAACAATGACTGTTAATACAATATTAATACGCTGCATATGGATGGGTAAAAGGATACCAGTATACATTATGTAAATAAATACCCTGCATGACTATTATGTGAGCCATATGTGTAAATACACTACGGTATGTACATGCTCACTATTACAACAATGGTTTACACGTTTGATAACACTTTAATTGACTTCTCTGTCATAAGGGTGACATAACGCTGTCATAACATAACACGTCATTTTCGGTCATGAAAACTGATGTCAAAATACTGACAACCCTTTACACTGTCATGACACAAATTGGTATTTATGTAAATGAGTTGGCTAGCGGTATGCTAAGCCAATAAGCTGACTGAAGCAAAGATTTGTGCCATGACAGTCAAGCTTATGTCAGCTGTCATGACTGTTAATAACATATTTTATGTAATTGTTCTGACATGGTTAAGTCACTAGACCTAATGGCAGAGCGTTCAAGATGTGTTACCCAACATTGAGACATGCCAATATGGACATCCGGTTAGTAACACTTACTGTCGTCAGTTCTCTTGAACGCCTCATGGGGGGGTTTATTTCTTTCTGAACCTGGGAACAAAATGGAGAAGCGTTGTTCATGTCTTATCTAATTTGTTTGTCTCAGTGTGTTTGTAAAGCAGATTTGTACTTTCTTTACTTTGTGGTATTCATTATTATTGTGATTTTTAAAAAAAAAATTATATCTTTGACACAATAATTCCGATCAGAATTCTGCAATCCTTCTGCAAATTAGTACTGTTATTACTTAATGACAATAAGAGCTCTATGATGACGTTTGATCATTCTCTTTATTTTACAAGTCTGTCCCGCCTCAAGCAAAGCCATGTTTCTGAATACATTCTGTATCTCCATGCATTAGTATTACTTTATTGATACAGTATGTAACAGTTATTCCCCCCCACACCACCCCTCATTGTTTGCAGTTGCTACATCTCACAAAGCTTTATTTTAAACCATTTCACTTGATAATATTTGCAACATAGTTGAAGATAAAAACTTGTGCTTTTACATAAAATACTACACAATTTGGTTATAATAGATTTTTTTTTGCATAAATCCTGAGACATTCTGAATAAGAGGTTGACTTTACCAGCATAAACATTGTGGATGGAAATGTGGTAACTGACACACTACATGACCCAAAAGTAAGTGGACACCTGCTTATCGAACGTCTCATTCCAAAATTATGGGCATTAGTATGGAGTTGGTCCCCCTTTTTCTGCTGTAACAGCCTCCACAACAACCTCCACTTCTGGGAAGGCTTTTTACTAGATGCTGGCACATTGCTGCGGGGGTTGTTTCCATTCAGCCACGGGCACTGATGTTGGGCGATTCGGCCTGTTTCACAGTCGCCGTTCCAATTCATCCCAAAGGTGTTCGATGGGGTTGAGGGTCAGGGCTCTGCTGGCCAGTAAAGTTCTTCCACGCCGATCTCGACAAATCATTTCTGTATGGACCTCGCTTTGTGCACGGGGGCATTGTCATGCTGAAACAGGAAAGGGCCTTCCACAAACTGTTGCCACAAAGATGGAAGCACAGAATCGTCTAGAATGTCATTGTATGCTGTAGCCTCAAGATTTCCCTTCACTGGAACTAATGGGCCTAGTCCAAATCATGAAACAATGTGTTTTATAAAGAGGTGATTTTATAAAACTATAGTTTATTAAACTCTGCATAAACTGAGTATAAACAACCTATACAGTGCATTCGGAAATTCAGACTACTTTCGACCCCTTGACTTTTCCCACATTTTGTACATTACAGCCTTATTCTAAAATGTATAAAATAATATTTTTTATCAGTCTACACACTATACCCCATACTGACAAAACAAAAACAGGTTTTTAGAAATTTTGGGAAATGTATAAAATAAGAAAACAAATATTTAATGTACATTCAGACCCTTTACTCAGTACTTTGTTCAAATCAAATCAATCGTCAGTTGTCACATGCGACCTTACAATGAAATGCTTACAAGCCCTTAACCTGTCTGGGAACCTGGGACGCTTGCGTCCCACCGTAGTCAACAGCCAGTGGAATTGCGTTGCGCGAAATACAAATACCTCAAATGCTATAACTTCAATTTCTCAAACATATGACTATTTTACACCATTTTATAGATACACCTCTCCTGAATCGAACCACGTTGTCTGATTTCAAAAAGGCTTTACAGCAAAAGCAAAACATTAGATTATGTTAGGAGAGTACCCTGTCAAAAAAAATCACACTGCCATTTTCAAAGCGACTAGCATGCATCACAAATACCCAAAACACAGCTAAATGCAGCACTAACATTTGACAATCTTCATCAGATGAATCTCCTTGTTCATGTTACACAATACATGCATTTTTTTGTTCAATAAAGTTCATATTTATATATAAAAACAGCATTTTACATCAGCGCATGACGTTCAGAAAATATTTTCTCTCAAATGCTTCCGGTGAATCAGGGCTACAATTTACAAAATTACTATTAGAAAACATTGTTAAATGTAATATTGTCATTCAAAGAATTATAGATTAACATCTTGTGAATGCAACCACATTGCCAGATTTAAAAATAACTTTACTGGGAAATCACACTTTGCAATAAACGACGTGGTATGTTCAGAAAAATAGGCTAGGCGATACAGATTAGCGCCATCTTGGAACCATCTAAAATCAAATATACTATTGTAAATATTCCCTTACCTTTGATTATCTTCATCAGAAGGCACTTCCAGGAATCCCAGGTCCACAACAAATGTAGTTTTGTTTGAAAAAGTTAATAATTTATGTCCTAATAGCTTCTTCTTGTTAGCGCGTTCCGAAGGCTACTCATAATGTACTGTAGCGCGCGGGACTTGTCGCCACGAAAGAGAAAAAAATATATATTTACGTTCGTTCAAACATGTCAAACGTTGTATAACATAAATCTTAGGGTTTTTTTCAACCAGAGCTTCAATAATATTCAAGGCGGACGATTGCATTGTCTTACTAAATGTTTCGGAATCAGAGAGTACCCATGGGCGCCCGGATCATAGTAGTAATGGCCCTCCCCCTGTGACCAACTTTCCAAGCCTCTCTTTTGGTGAATTTCTACCATAGAAGACTCAAACCACTTTGTAAAGACTGTTGACATCTAGTGGAAGCCTTAGGAAGTGCTAAATGAATCCTAACTCACGGTGTTTCTCATAGGCAAAGTGTTGAAGGTGATTCCACAAATCACATTTCCACTTCCTGCATGGAATATTCTCCGGTTTTGGCCTGCCATATGAGTTCTGTTATACTCACAGTCACCATTCAAACAGTTTTAGAAACTTTAGAGTGTTTTCTATCCAAATCTACTAATTATATGCATATTCTAGTTACTGGGCAGGATAGTAACCAGATTAATTCGGGTACGTTTTTTATCCGGCCGTGCATATACTGCCCCCTATCCCCAACAGGTTTAACCAAAAGCGCAGTTTTAAGAAAAATACCTACAAAAATAAGAAATAAATGTAACAACTAATTAAAGAGCAGCAGTAAAATAACAATAGCGAGGCTATATACAGGGGGTACCAGTACAGAGTCAATGTGCGGGGGCATTGGTTAGTCGAGGTAATATGTACATGTAGGTAGAGTTATTAAAGTGACTATACATAGATAATAAGCAGAGAGTAGTAGCTTTTTAAAAGCCTTTATGACCTAGACTTGGCACTCCGGTACCGCTTGCTGTGCGGTAGCAGAGAGAACAATCTATGACTAGGGTGTCAATTTTTAGGGCCTTCCTCTGATACTGCCTGGTATAGAGGTCCTGGATGGCAGGATGCTTTGCCCCAATGATGTACTTGGCCGTACGCACTACCCTCCGTAGTGCCTTGCGGTCGGAGGCCAAGCAGTTGCCCTACCAGGCAGTGATGCAACCAGTTAAGATGCTCTTGATGGTGCAGCTGTATAACTTTTTGAGGATCTGAGGACCCATGCCAAATCTTTTCAGTCTCCTGAGGGGAAATAGGTTTTGTCGTGCCTTCTTCACGACTGACTTGGTGTGCTTGGACCATGTTAGTTTGTTGGTAATGTGGACACCAAGGAACTTGAAGATTTAAACCTGCTCCACTACTGCCCCGTCGATAATAAGGGGTGTGTGCTCGGTCCTCCTTTTCCTGTAGTCCATAATCATCTCCTTTGTCTTGATCACGTTGAGGGAGAGGTTGTTGTCCTGGCACCACATGGCCAGGTCTCTGACCTCCTCCCTATAGGCTGTCACATCGTTGTCTGTGATGAGGCCTGCCACTGTTGTGTCATCAGCAAACTTAATGATGGTGTTGGAGTCGTCCCTGGCCATGCAGATATGAGTGGACATGGAGTACAGGAGGGGACTGAGCACGCACCCCTGAGGGGCCCCCGTGTTGAGGATCAGCATGGCGGATGTGTTGTTACCTACCCTTACCACCTGGAGGCAGCCCGTCAGGACGTCCAGGATCCAGTTGCAGAGGGAGGTGTTTAGTCCCAGGGTCCTTAGCTTAGTGATGAGCTTTGAGGGAACTATGGTGTTGCTGAGATGTAGTCAATGAATAGCATTCTCACATAGGTGTTCCTTTTGTCTATGTGTGAAAGGGCAGTGTGGAGTGCAATAGAGATTGCATCATCTGTGGATCTGTTGGGGCGGTATGCAAATTAGAGTGGGTCTAGGGTTTCTGGGATAATGGTGTTGATGTGAGCCATGACCAGCCTTTCACAGCACTTCATGGCTACAGACGTGAGTGCTACGGGTCGGTAGTCATTTAGGCAGGTTACCTTAGTGTTCTTGGGCACAGGGACTATGGTGGTCTGCTTGAAACATGTTGGTATTACAGACTCAGACTGGGAGAGGTTGAAAATGTCAGTGAAGACACTTGCCAGTTGGTCAGCGCGTGCTCGGACAACACGTCTTGGTAATCCGTCTGGCCCTGCGGCCTTGTGAATGTTGACCTGTTTAAAGGTCCTACTCACATCGGCTAGGGAGAGCATGATCACACAGTCATCCGGAACAGCTGATGCTCTCATGCATGTTTCAGTGTTACTGCCTTGAAGCGAGCATAGAAGTTATTTAGCTCATCTGGTAGGCTTGTGTCACTGGGCAGCTCGCGGCTGTGCTTCCCTTTGTAGTCTGTAATAGTTTGCAAGTCCTGCCACATCCGACGAGCGTTGGAGCCGGTGTAGTACGATTCGATCTTAGTCCTGTGGGGACAATGTCATCTATGCACTTATTGATGAAGCAAGTGACTGATGTGGGGTACACCTCAATGCCATCGGAAGAATCCCGGAACATATTCCAGTCTGTGCTAGCAAAACAGTCCTGTAGCTTAGCATCTGCTTTATCTAACCACTTTTTTATTGACCGAGTCACTGGTGCTTCCTGCTTTAGTTTTTACTTGTAAGCAGGAATCAGGAAGAAAGAATTACTGTCAGATTTGCCAAATGGAGGGTGAGGGAGAGCTTTGTTCGCGTCTCTGTGTGTCTACAGCGTAAAGGTGGTCTCAGGCGAGTAAAGCCTTGAAACTTCCTTAGATATCGTGCACCAGCTGTTGTTTACAAATATACATAGACCCACACCCCGTGTCTTACCAGAGGCTGCTGTTCTTTCCTGCCGATACAGTGTATAACCCGCCAGCTGTATGTTATTCATGTGCTTGTAGTTTGTCCACTTTATTATCCAATAATTGTACGTTGGCCAATAGTACCGATGGTAAAGGCAGATTAGCCACTCATCGCCGCAACCTTACAAGGCACCCTGACCTCCATCTGCGATATCTCCGCCTCTTTCTCCTGCGAATGACGGGATGAGGGCCTTGTCAGGTGTCTGGAGTAAATCCATCTCGTCCGACTCATTAAAGAAAAATGATTTGTCCAGTTCAAGGTGAGTAATCGCTGTTCTGATGTCCAGAAGCTCTTTTCGGCCATAAGAGATGGTAGCAGCAACATTATGTACAAAAAAGTTACAAACAATGCGAAAAAACAAACATAAAAGCATGGTTAGTTATGAGCCCATAAAACGGCAGCCATCCCCTCCGGCGCCATCTGATTAGCACCTTTTACAGCGATGACATGCCTAGAGTCTTCTTGGGTATGAAGCTACAAGGTTGACACATCTGTAAATGGGGAGTTTCTCCCATTCTTCTCTGCAGAGCCTCACAAGCTCTGTCAGGTTGGATGGGGAGCATCGCTGCACAGCTATTTTAGGGTCTCTCCAGAGATGTTAGATGAGGTTCAAGTCAGGGCTCTGGCTGGGTCACTCAGGGATATTCAGAGACTTATCCCGAAGCCACTCGTGCGTTCTCTTGGCTGTGTGCTCAGTGTCATTGTACTGTTGGAAGGTGAACCTTCCCCCCAGTCTGACGTCCTGAGCGCTCTGAAGTAGGTTTTCATCAAGGATCTCTCTGTAGTTTGATCCGTTCATTTTTCCCTCGATCCTGACTATTCTCACAGTCCCTGCCGCTAAAAAACATCACCACAGCATGATGCACTTACCACCATGCTTTCCTCCAGACGTTAAATCTTGATTTGATCACACTAGAGAATCTTGCCCTTCTCCCCAGATTGCTCAGTTTGACCGGGTGGCCAGCTCTAGGTAGTCATGGTGTTTCCAAACTTCTTCCAATTAAGACTGATGTAGGCCACTGTTCTTTGGGACCTTCAATGCTGCATACATCTTTTGGTACCCTTCCCCAGATCTGTGCCTTGAAACAATCCTGTCTCGGAGCTCTACCATCAATTCCTTCGACCTCATGGCTTAGTTTTTGCTCTGACATGTGCCATCAACTATGGGACCTTACATAGACAGGTGTGTGCCTTTCCAAATCATGTCCAATCAATTGAATTTACCACACTCCAATCAAGTTGGAAAAAAATCTCAAGGATGATCAATGGAAGCAGGATACACCTGAGCTCAATTTCGAGTCTCATAGCAAAGGGTCTGAATACTTATTGAAATAAGGTATTTCTGTTTTCTGTTTTCTGTTTTAATACATTTGCAAACATTGAATAAAACATTTTTTTTCCTTTGTCATTGTGGGGTATTGTGTGCAGATGTATGACATTTTTTATTTATTTAAACCTTTTTAGAATAAGGCTGTAATGTAACAAAATGTGGAAAAAGCTAAGGGGTCTGAATACTTTCCGAAGGCACTGTATATTTCAAGGAACATGGTGTAGAGTTTAAATGTAAGTATTTCTGGGAAGTAACACCCGACCTAAATAATATAGCAAATATCACAGTCTCAAAGTGTGAAGAGGAACTAAACTATTTACGACTACATGCACTTCCATTACATCTACACAAATTGACACTGAAATTCATCTGACAGTTTACATATTATTGATAAAGTATCAGGCGTTGTTGTCACCAATTTCTTCCATTTCAGGCTGTGATCAGTTGCATTATTACCATGTCTTCTTGTTATTAGGTCAACATAATGTAACGGTGAAAGAGGAATCATCACTCTTCCAAAGTGGGTCTGATATGTCAGTATATGTGAAAGATTGTGGTATAACACCAACACAAAAATATATTGAATACAACCCAGTAGCCTCTAATGTTGATAATAAAGGGATTACCTAGTCAGTTGCACAGCTGAACGCATTCAACCGAAATGTGCCTTCTGCATTTAACCCTACCCTACCTGCATATTCTTACCCTTTGCCGGCCCCTTAGATTCAAACCAGTAAACTTTCGGTTACTGGCCCAACACTCTTAACTGCTAAGCTACCTGTCGCCCATAATAAGTGCATTTAGCACACTATACTGACTATAGTTACTATGTCAGTTACTACAGAGATATGGCAGTACCCTTTTTGCAGCAGATCTTTCATATTGGGGACAGGGCTTAATTTCTCAGACCACAGAGGGCATCAAAAACAGTGAGACTATTGCCAGCTTATCTCTATCCAATGCAAGGCATTCTCTATATTCACATGCACATGTTACAAACAGCCAATCTTGAAATATGTACACATTTTCTTATAGAAATCTTATAGAAATGTTCTTATAGTGAAATAAAGCTTCATCTGAATATACAAGGCAAGAGGATTTCAATGTTGATCAAGGTTGGTTGATAAGTGTGGATTGGTGGTGTTTTGGGTTGGTTGATGTGTTTGGGTTGATTATGGTCTAGATACAGTACAGTATGGCTGGGTGGTATGCAGTACAGAGGGACGTCCTGGATTGCAGCACCAGGTTAGAGGGTGGAGTAACAGACTGGGGACATGAAGTGACAGTTCACACCCATCAGAGTCTCACAAAGAGCTCACAGTCAACAGGAAGAGAGAGCACACAGAGAGAGGTAATGTGCTGATTCAGTCTTATTCTCTGCATGGATCAACAGACAAGCTATTAAACCATTAAATATTTTGACTCGTTACATTGAAGGACTGTTAAAACTTGATTATGGCTATGTAATATAATGGTAATATTATTCATTTATGGAATTACAACACATTGCTTCATAAGGCTTTAAATAGAATAGAAATACATATTTATGAATGCAGTTAAATATATTTATGAGCAATAGAAAAAGGCATTCATATGAACTGTTACCATAAATGTTTCTTTGACTTTCTCTCTAGGCGTTACAGCAAAATATATCTTAGTTGAATAAAAGTGCTAAGAAGGTTGTTATGAATGCCACTGTAGCACTCATAAAGGTGTAATGAAATATTAATATGTGTATTGCTATATGTTATTATCACAACACCATTTCATATTCTATTTCACACTCGTCTTGTGCTCCAGACCAGTAGACACAGACAGAGATAGTGACCATTAGAGAAAGAGGAGAGAGACCCCGGTGCTGTGATTGACTCATCGAGGCAGTAGAGGAAGGATGTGGGTCCTCATCTGGGCAGCTCTACTTCTCTCTCTGACAGAGAGAGTCACGTGCAAAAGTAAGGTCCCCTTTATCACTACTATTGTTAATACACACATGGCATACATCCCAACAGATACTATCTCATAACAATTTTTGACGAACAAGTGAAGTAGTTTCAGTGCTTCTTGTATTACTCATGACTGTATTAATTTCCCTTCATCAGATGAGGCCCCTGCAGCAGCATACAACATCACCTTCAGTCCAGCAGAGATAACACCACAGACTGGACTATGTGCTGTTATTCCATGTTCGTTCACTCACCCTGATGACTTCATTCCTCGCATAGCAATATGGTTTAAATGCCCTGATGCACGCTGTAGTATTAAAGTCGAAATTGACTCTATTTCCACTCAAGAAATCCATCTAAAGCTCAGGAGGGTTATAGAAGGCGAGCGTCCCTACTGGAAACAGACCTGACAAAGAAGAACTGCAGTATGATCATCAACGACATCACTAAGACTGATGCTGGAGACTATCAACTAAGACTGTCCGGAACATTTAAAAGTGGAAAAAAAAATAAATCTACATTCCGAGAGAAAATAAAAATTGCAGTGAAAGGTGCAGCATTACTATTACTGTTGTTACAGTGACATGAGTATTACTTTAGTGTAATTAATCATGTACACTGACTGCAGCATACGTATCCAATTTACAAAGCCCAAGATTTCCCAAGTCTCCCATTTCAAAGTGTTTCTTTTTCTAAACCGGCTCTATGATTTCATACTTTATATGAGTATATGTTTCTGCAGGTTTCTACATGGATACAAAATCCATGTTATAGCGTGACTTAAATGTAAAGGCAAATTCCTATTGAGCCGACATGTGCATTTACCATGAATACGGGAACATTGTCTCTAAATGTAAATCACGCTGTTGTGCGAATCTTCCACGATCCTGATTGAATTTAGACCTCAGTCTGTGTTTCTATATCCTGTCTCCAGCTCTGACCCAGAAGCCCTCAGTGTTGACTCCTCCTCTGACAGAGGGAGAACCAGCTACTCTGACCTGCACTGCCCCAGGGATCTGCTCTGGAACTCCTCCTAACATCACATGGACATGGAGAGGACAGGAGACAACATCACTGAGCTCAGAGATAACACCACTATACAAAGAGAGAGGCTGACCAGCGTCACTACAACCCACTTCTCAACTTTGACCTTCACACCTTCAGCTCAGCACCACACCACCAAGGTCACGTGCCAAGTGACATTCAAAGGGAACATCACCACTGAGGAGACAGTGACTTTGAATGTGACTCGTAAGTAGTGTCGTGACGTTGTATTAGTTAATGTGACGACTGTTGCTCATCGAATGATTAACGGTTTATAATTACGTGATTAAATGAATTAAGCAATGAATCAAGCAATTATTAACTCATTAACCTGGGGCACCATGGGAACATTGTTTTGATTGAGTTTCTATTTCCCAAATTAACTCAAAGGATATCAGAATATCGATTACAACAGTCGCTAAATTAATCAATTTCCTCTACAGTCTCATAATCTGAAAGTCGTATAATCCGGGAATCTGCACGGACCCGGGCTTTACCACTGAATTTACCACACCAATCTTAGTTGATTATTTATTTACTAGCAAGCTAAAATGATGATAAAAATGCACATACACAAAACACAGTCTAGCTATTGATTAGGACTTAGTATAACGGGCCAACACACTATGGCGCTTGTTACCCAAAATGGGGATTTTAAAGAGAGAGAAAGAAAGGAGTAACGAGAGAAATATACATTTGGGTTCCATTTGTCAGCCATGCTTATTTAACTAGCCTTGCCCCGAACTGCCGCTATTGGGTCAGAATATAATGATGTAATTACGTGTTGGAGTTCTCAGGTGGGAAGCTCCGCGTGGGTCGTTTAGGCTTCTAAATGACGCAGTTCTCCGGCGCAACTCTCTGGTTGTCCTCACGATGTCAGTGTCCTTCTTGGCTAAGTGGTCTGATCCTCACCCTTGATCGGAAAGGGGTCTTCTGAGGACAGACAGCTCTGTAGCTCAGAGCTCACAGCTTCGGCTCGAATGGTGTCGATACCACGATTCAATGGAGAGTGGAGGCTGGGTGGTTCGGCTTGAATTCACCCGCTTAGACACAGCTTACTCGTCCGTAGCTCGTGTAGAAAATATTTCTTTGTCTTCAACCTTGTGTTTCGTTTTGGGGTTCGTCGACTTTGTTAGACCTTAGCTGCAGCTTGGGGTCAATAGTCTTCTATCTTAATTCTTCACTCTCCTGTCTTATACCCTCGGGTCAGAAGTGGGTGTAACAGCCTTTAGGGCAATTCTCTGGGCGGACCAAGTAAAGTGGGGCAAGGCTTAGATTTGGCTAAAAATCCGATTTTAGACACTAACTTCACATTTCATCTTTATCAAACATTCTGTTTGATTTGGATATTTTCCAAACAGCGTACAATGTATAAACATCAGGCATATACTGGGAAAACTCTTAAAGGTACAATGTTTTCATAATAACGTCATCTCTTAACCTTTAAAAACAAACAAAAGTTACATAAATTTTAATATTCCACTTTTCGTCATAACCACCATTGTGGCTGACGGAAACCATTGTTCCAAAGTCCCTTTATTGCATGTTTAATGTTCTGAGGCCAGTTCTCCATTGTTAGGACAAAGGAATTTCTCTGTATTATGGGCATGAGGTGTCATAAAACCCCCACATCTTCAGACCCCTAGATCTCTCCTCCTCTGTTGGGGGTTTGGGAGATAATCTGTAGGGTGGTGGTCTCCTGTACCCTGACCTGATCAGGACAGTCATGACAGTCCCCCTCTGGTAGGTTCAACTTGGAATGATTCTGCATGTTGCAACCCACCATAAGAATGACCATCGGATGTCCTGGTCTGTGTGGATCATCAGAGCAGCCCCCCCCCTTTAGTGGTTCCCCCTGGTAGGCTTTCCGCAAGCTGTGGATCACCACCAGAATGGATCAAGGAGGTCTGGCAGCGGCTCTGTGTTCCGGCCCGTCGTCCGGTTATCCCGGTTAGTGGACCTAGGCAGTAACTTGGCAGACGTTAATAACGCACAACACTCAGGCAATACATCATTACATTTCCTCCCCAAACGAGCGGTGTCTTGGCTCTAAGGCTTCCTAAGTGTCAAAGGTAATGAAACGAAAAATTGGAATAAAAACATAAAAGTATACAAAATATGTCTACCACACCTTAATCATCTAATATGGACTAGTTCTATATATGTCCAAGGCTTGGCTAAATAGCTCTATCATGGCATTGTCTCTAATGTCATGTCTAGGTTGATCCTACTTGCAGGTGGGTAGTTAAGGCACTTGGAAAAACTTGGCCCCGAAGGCCAAAGCTTACATTAGGGACATTACTGGGCTGACCTAGCGGGTTCGGAGAGGAGGCTGGGACTGGGCCCTGTAAGAGGGTTTCCGGATCCATTGCCACCTTTCCAAAAATCGGGATCGCTTCCGTCCACGGTGATCCTAGTATAAGACCTCATTAGGTCTTCCATTGCACGTGTGCGCCTGTGTACGTAGTAGGTGCACACGCCAAGGGAAATGAGACCAAGGATCATGGTAACAGTCAGGATACTGTCCGGCACCGTCCAAGAGGCGGGCGACAGACCAATCTTTTGGTCTGTAGTCGTCGGTCGACTAATAGTGCCTCATCCAGTATGCTAAGATCGACAGTCATGGGTCCCTCGTACTGGATTTGGTATTGAATGGCTTGTGGTAACTCAAGGGAACGTTTAGCAAAAGCGTCCGGCATTTCAATCTCTGTGTCTATCCGGCGTCGGGAAGGTGGTATAGAGCGAGGTCGTCTACGTGAATAATCGCCCCCTCTGGTACCGTACAAAAACAGTCTGGTTGGGGAGGTTCATTGGGTGATGGAGTCATGGCGTTCGTAAGTCATAGTGGCGGACGCGAACGGTGTGTTGACCAACCATCGGTTCCCTACCACCTCCACTGTGTGTGGTGGCCCCATCCCTGGCTGTTAGTTTGGCTCTACAGCGTTCTTCGCTGGTGATAGCTTTAATACCACAAAGACGCTCAGTGTTATCCCTGACAAATGGTTTTGCTAGGACAAAGGTAGTGGACATCTTTGGTTAGAGTACACATTAGCAGTTAGGGGTGAGATAGAAATCTGGGTTAGGGTGAGATAGAAATCTGGGTTGTTTTCCTGGTAAGCTACAACTGGGGGCGTGGCAATCTTACGTGGGTACTGTCGCGCCAAAATCCTACATTGAGAACCGTTTCGTTCAACAACCGCAGCGTCAGTAGAAAACCCACTTCATTACGATCAACATCACGTGTATTGGGATGGCCGACCCCAGACTATAGGCCAAATGGGATTGTAACGGCCTTAGTGTGGTTGAAGTAGCTGAGTCAATATGTCCGTGCACCATTGAGAGGGCATAGATATGAGGGGATTCTATCATGGCCAAGTGGTCCATAGAAGAGCTAACTTCACGGAGAAATCCTCCAGTAACAATCGAACCAATTGGACATGGGCATAGTCATGTCTGACCTCTGCTAGCTTTCCTACAGACAGGAAGTTTTGTTCAGGAGAGCGTGTGTGTTGACCACCAGAATAGTGTCCTGGAGACTTTCCCACATGTTGCAACCTAAGGGCCTGTGCCTTCATCTGCTGCTGGATAAGTGGCATCTCTTCAGTAATCTCCCTAACATTCCTCTTGACTGTGGCTAGACTGACTGCGTTGACGGCAGTGGTACCTAGGGCAAATAGTGACCCTACGGCTGCCCCTATCGATAGTAGCGCCCCGACGAATCGTCTTTCTCCTCGCCTGGCTCAGCTAGTTCTGACTGGGTTACTGTGAACTTTTGGAGTTGGGCCAACATATGGGCAGTGTCTAGCTGGCGTGCTTAATTGCCTGGCTGGTCCCTCAGCCCCGGCCCAACTCAAATGCGCCGCAGGTGGAATGTGTTGGCGGTACACATTCTCTGCCTCTAGGCGGACATATACCCTCTGCGTGTGTACTCTGCAGTTAGTTATGAGGAGTCCTGGATCGTCGCGGAGAACGATTCCCGTAGGGGTCCGTTCGTGATTACGTCTGCTGGGTTGGTTTTGACCAGGGCCCGAGTGTCAGGATCATCCAAAGGAACTCCATGCTACAGAAACGCATAATCAGAGATTGTTGGATTATTTCAGTTATTTGTATTCGTAAACAAAAATTGTTTGACAACTATTTTTCTGTTTTTCTTTTTTAATCAGTACAGCGCAGGACGATATCACTAGTGACAACAGATGTATATCTGGTAGCTGGGAAGAGAATAAATGATATTAGGTGCAACGTACTGGTCTCCTGGAAGGGATCAGCTGAGGGTACTTACCTCTCTGGGGTATGTGGGACGATTTCGTCCCACCTACGTAACAGCTACTGAAATTCCAGTGGCGCGATTTTGAATCGTTAGAATACTATTACTTCAATTTCTCAAACATATGACTATTTTACAGCTATTTAAAGACAAGATCTCGTTAATCTAACCCCACTGTCCGATTTCAAAAAGGCTTTACAACGAAAGCAAAACATTAGATTATGTCAGCAGAGTGCCCAGCCAAAAAAATCAGACAGCCATTTTCAAGCTAGCATATCATGTCACATAAACCCAAACCACAGCTAAATGCAGCACTAACCTTTGATGATCTTCATCAGATGACACACCTAGGACATTGTGTTTACAACATGCATGTCTGTTCAATCAAGTTCATATTTATATCAAAAAACAGCTTTTTGCATTAGCATGTGACGTTCAGAAAAAGCATAACCCCCGCAAACTTCCGTTGAATTTACTAACAGTTTTGCTAAATTACTCACGATAACGTTCACAAAAAGCATAACAATTATTTTTAAGAATTATAGATACATTACTCCTCTATGCACTCGATATGTCCGATTTTAAAATAGCTTTTCGGATGAAGCATTTTGCAATAACTAAGTACATAGCCCGGCATTACAGGGCTAGCTATTTAGATACCCCCCAGGTCAGCCTCCACCAAAATCACTTTCCTATAAAAAAATGTTCTTACCTTGCTTGTTCTTCATCAGAATACACTGCCACAGGACTTCTACTTCATAACAATGTTGGTTTGGTCCCAAATAATCCATCGTTATATCCAAACAGCGACGTTTTGTTCGTGAGTTCTAGAATGCTTCTTCACGTCCTGCGCATGGCGCATTGGCGTGTCAAAATGTCTAAATATCCATTACCGTACTTCGAAGCATGTCAACCGCTGTTTAAAACCAATTTTTATGCCATTTAACTCGTAGATTAGTGATAATATTCCGACCGGGAGTATGCATTGAGCCTAACAGCCGAATAAAATTTCTCCTCAGAACGACTCGTGCACGCGCCTCATTCAAAGGTCCTCGGAGCAGCCACTTACAAAAGGTGATAAGTGTTTCAGCCTGAGGCTCCCTCGTAAACCTTCAGGTTTTTCGCGGGTTCTGAGAGCCTATTGGAGCCCTGGGAATTGTCACGTTACAGCTAAGATCCTTACTTTTCAATAAAAAATGCAAGACGCACGACTCCTTGTCAGACAGGGTACTTCCTGCTTGAACCTTGTCAGGTTTTTGCCTGCCATAGGAGTTCTGTTATACTCACAGACACCATTCAACAGTTTTAGAAAATTCAGAGTGTTTTCTATCCAAACCTGAACAATAATATGCATATTCTAGCTTCTGAGTTGGTGTGTAGAGGCAGTTAAAAATGGGAACATATTTTTTCCAAAATTCTCAATACTGCCCCCTAGCCCAGACAGGTTAGAATTTTCTTAGTACCTCTGGTTTTTTCCTAGGGTTTTTATCTATTCGGTGCTGGCTAGCACCCCTTCTATTCCCATGGGGGAGTGTACAACTTGATTTGGTTCCGGTGGACCCACTTTAATGTGACTTTTGTGTGACCTTTGCTGATTTTGATCTGGTAAGCTACAGGTGATAGCTTCACCACAATCTCGTGTGGCCCCGTCCAGTGGGGCAGGAACTTTGTTGCAACGCCCGCGGGTTGGTGTATATGTAGTATCACACCTTATCTCCGACCTCGAACACCTGGTGTGAGGCTTTTTTGTCGTAATAGGTCTTGTCACCTTCTGCCTTCTTTCCAATTGTCCTTGAGCGTACGCAAAGGTAGTCTGGAGATGGTTCCGCAAGTCGGTCACGTATTGATGAGCCGTGTAGGCGGTGGCTGCGGCGACATCTCCCGGTTGGTACAGGAGATGCAGAGGAAGGTAATTTGCCGGCCCGTCATCATCTCAAAGGGTGTCATTCCCGTAGACTTGTTGCGTGTGGCTCTGATTGCCATCAGTACCAATGGAGTTTGAGGTCCCAATCTTTGTGGTTGGCTGCCACATATTTCCTCAAGATTCTGACAATTGATGTTTGCTCTGGTCTACCCCCCCCGAGCTCCTAGGGTGGCACGCGATGTGGAGTTTAGCTTTGACTCCCAGGAGCTTCCACAGTTCGGTCATTACAGCTGCCGAAAAGTGGGTTCCTCTGTCGCTGTCCACGGTTTCTCCTGGCAGGCCGAAACGACTGAAAACGTGGTTTAGCAAAAGAACGGCAGTGGTTTCCGCTGTGTCATTGGTCGCCGGCAGGCACTCCACCCACTTTGTGAATGCGCAAGTCACTGTGAGGAGGTACTTGTTGCCTCTGGCAGACCTGGCAACTGGGCCGACCCAGTCGATCTGGATCGAGCTCCAGGGGTAAGACACACCCTTGCGTTGCAGGGGTGCTCTGTGAAGTGGCTTGGTGGGTTGAAACTGGCAGCAAACTAGACACCCCCTCACGTATCGTGCCACGTCTTGTTCCATGTGGAGGCCATAGGCCACCTGTCGCAATGTTTCACATGTAGCCTTGACCCCCCTATGGCCTCCACATGGCTCGTCGTGGGCATGAGCTATCATTATCCCCCTCTGTGTTTTAGGAACCACCCACCTTCGAGCGGTGTCGGTTTCTGAAACATACACCAATAGGTCATCTACAAGTGTGAGGTGCTGTTTAGTTGCGTACAGCGAACGCAAGTCTGTGAACCTGCCAAAGCCAGTTCGGACACTGGGTGGTTGACAGGATCCGACAGGAATGCCATCAAATGGCGAGGGACTCATCTTGGTGTTGCATTGCTACCAGGTCGCCATTCATGAATGAATGCGTTAGCAACACATTATGTTTGTGCGACGACGTTTTCCGTGGTGCTACATGGCTACGCGTTACCGCAGACACCATAGCTTCCTCAGTGGGTTTTTCGTCTCGAGCAGCAAACACCCAAGGGGTGCCGTGAATTGCACCAGATTTCGCCATGCTGTCAGCATGGTCGTTGCCAAGTTTGTCACGACCAGTGATTTGGAGTGTCCCTTGACTTTCTTCCAATACACCTGTATGTCGTGTTTGGTGATGAGATCATCACAAGCTAGAATGAGCTCTTTGTTTTTCACCTCTTTACCACTTGAAGTAGTCATGTGCTTTTGTTTCCAAACGGCAAGTGGCATAAGAAGGTGAGTCTCGCGTAGTTAGAGTCGGTGCAGATCGGCAGTTCTGCCAATCCGTGTTTCACCGCTGTTTGCAGGGTGATCAGCACGCCACAGCCCTTCTGCAAACTGGCTGGTCTTGTTGCCAAGCTGAAATTGAAGTGGTTTGCACGGAATGTCGTTGTGCCATACCAATCCCACCCCAGCTTGCAAGTGGTCTAGATGGCGGTAAGAACAGCCATCTACAAATGCCATCGGCATGTCGAGACACACGTTCTCTTCGAAATAGTGATGGTTCGAAGGCAATGGCGGAGCGATGTCACGCGGGGTTGGTCCGGATCGGTTTCATCGTCACCACAGTGTTGACACACCGCCAAAGCACTGCCCAAAGGCTTCTTTGCTTTTGCGTAGTTGATTACTACATCATGGCTCTGCAGCGTCATGAGCCAAGCCGCTATCCTGCTGTTGTGTACAGCACCCTCACGGATTCGTTGGCTTTTCAGAAAAGTCACAGGCTGGTGACATGTTTCTATGATCACCTTTTGTCCGCCGACATAAACTGGTGAAGTGTTTGATCGCCCAGACTGTCGACAGCAGCGCTTTTTCGCAGTCTGAGTATTTGTGTTCGGCGGGGTTGAGTGTTTTGCTCGCGTAAGCAACCACACGTTTGTCTTGGTCGTATTTTTGGTACAACCCAGCGCTAAGGCAGTGCTCTGAGAAACCGACTTCCAAAAATAATGTCTTGTCTTTGTTGGGGTATACCAGGCAGGGTGCCTCGCAAAGCAGGTTTTTCAAGGAAGCCACCGCTTCGTTGTGAGTGACATCCCAAACAAATGGGGTGTCTTTCTGAAGAAGGTGAGTCAACGGTTTTGACAAGTCGGCGTAGTTTTCGATGAATTGACGGGAGTAATTACATACTCCCAAGACTGCGCACCTCGTGAAGGTTTGTAGGTGTTTTGATGTTGCGGACTGCTTGGATTCGGTTAGACTGTGGCAGGATGCCCTCGGCACCCACCAGAAGCCCAACGTAGTTTACCTTGGTCCTGCACCATTGTCCTTTCATGATGGCCAACTTAGCCCCTGCAGTCCCGAGTTGGGTGAGAACGTGGTCCATTTCATTGAGGTGATGTGACCAAGTCTCACTTCTCATGAGAACGTCGTCCACGTAAATTATCGTCCCCCTAGAGGCTGCGTCTGGCATCGCCTTGTGCAGGAAGATGTTGAACTCTGAGGGGGAGTTCGCATACCCGAATGGGCAACGATTGAACGTGAAGAGCTTGTTCGAGAAAGAGAAAGCCAACTTGTGTTGGTCACGCGGGTCGACTGTCATGGTCCAGAAATCATTTGCCACGTCGACTGTGGAGAAGTACTTGGCGTTTGCCACCTTTGGCAACTCTTGGTCGAGCTGTGTCATTGGCCAACGAGACAACGGAACCAGTTTGTTGAGTTGTCTATAGTCAATGGTAAGACGCCATTTACCCGTTTGTTTCAGAACGGGCCACACGGGAGCGCTGTACGTACTGTTACATTCCCTGATTATCCGTTTAGCTAATAAGGAATCGATAATCTCTTGTACTGCTGCGTATGCTGCGAGCGGGATTTTGTATTGTCTAACGAACGTAGGAGTTGCTCCCGGGTGGCGTAGGAATACGCACCACATGGATACCCGTAACCCCGCAATCCAGCGAGTCTGTCGACCAGATCTCACTGTGTTTGTTAAACAATTCTCTCAACTGATGGCGTTCAGTGTCATTGACAAGAGCATCAGCCTCCGACAGTAGTTGTATTACCTGTGCATGGAAACCAGGATATGGTTCGGCGACATTGTACAGGTCTTCATCGGGTGGTGACGGCATGTCACCTTTGGAAGAGTCATCGGTTGTTTTCTCACAAGTGTACTTCGCATGCAGGAGGAGACGCAATATCATCCTCCGTGACGATGGAGTATATTAACAGGTTGCTGTCAGGATCGGCATCCAGCCGGAATGCCGATGTGTCGTCCAGTGGCAATACGGGAGTTAGTGCTATTGCTTTTGACTGACAAGTAAACAGCGTACCTCCCTCGCCATCTAGGTCTAGGGAGGACGGAAGAGGCCCAATCACAGGAACAACTAGTTCAAAATCATGGAAGGCGTAATCGATCAATGTTCCTAGCTGAGTGTGCCGAGGAATGGAAATATCCGCTTGAGTCAGATTTTGTACCAGGAGGTAAGTGGATCTAGCGGTTAGTTCCAACAGTGGGTTACCATTGATAGTTAGCCCCAAGTCGAATAGTTTTGGAGAGGGTTGGAAGAACGCAGTGGTGCCTTCCATCCGGTATCCGGGCGCCAGGTTCAGTCTTACAGAAACCTCTGTGGTTCTTGCCGGTATCAACATGGCGGACTCAGTTATCGTCTTGCAAGCTTCAGGAATAGTCTGCCCGGAAGCCATTCGCACCGGGTCGAAAGACAAGGCATGTTGGTTTGGCTGCGCCAAAGACCAAAGAACTTGGTGTATGGTATCAAGTTTAACACCCAATCTTACCAAAATGTCCGCTCCCACATAGACTGTATGTGGGAGGTCCGCGACAACCAGTAGGTAGTGGGATAATTCCTTGGTTCCAATGCGGATCGATAGCGCACACACCCCTATTGCGGTGAGTGTTGTCTGGGGTCGTCTCCCAGTGGAAATCTAAACGTTTTCGGCACAAGGGGATGGCAGTTAGCCGTTTTCGAAATTCGTTGAACATTTCCAAACTGATTGCGGATTTTTCTGACCAGGTGGCCAGCCTGGTATCCTCAGCCCTAGTGCCGTTTAGGCACACGCCCCCTATCAGAGGAGGGCGGGTAAGTGTCGGCTGGTGAATCACCCAAGCCGCACAAGCAAACCACATGTTCGGTTAAGTTCCAAGTCGAACTCACATTGTCCTTTGCCACAAATGGCGGGCTCATGGCCAAGTTCACAGGGTTTGCGTCAGATGCTGACGTCGGACCCACGTCGTTGCACAATGTATGGCAGGTAGCCTTGGAAGAATGCGGCGAAGTCAACGGAGTTGGCATAGGTATCTGTGACCAGATTTGATTGGTTTTCCAATCCATTAGTGGTACCAAACGGTCAATTAAATCACTCCCAATCAGCATTCGTTCGATTTCGATGCTAGTCACATACACGGGGTGTATCAGTGACACGCTTTCGAAGTTGAGTTTAAGTAGGAGACGTTTGGTTAGGGGCGAGGTAGCTTGAGTGAAACCTCGAAGATTCGTATCGCAATGTTCCGTTTTCAACCAACGTTTTGTTGGGTCCACTGCCCTTTTTAGTTAATCCTTCAAGGTTTCGGATATGAGGGAAATTGTTGAACCCGAATCTATCAGAGCGTGACAGGTCACACAGTCCTCCAGGACTTTCTAAGGTATGGCCTGTTCGAGTTGGTTTTTCTCGTCATATCCCCAACAAAATGGAGTGGGTTGGGAGAACGGAGCGGTTTGTAATCTGCGTCGATTTCCAAGACAGATAAGTTACCTACGTGACCCAGTGGGTCCTCTATCGGAATGGTAGAGGAATCATCTGTTACAAAGCTGCTTATCTCGTGCATCTCCACCTCCGTGTCCAAGTCTGTAGACAAACCTGCGGGCTTGTGTCTAGAACGGGCGGTACCTGGACAGGGATTCGAGTGGGGGCGGGGTTAATGGAAATGTTTGCGTCCTCTTGAATTGCATGAATTTCGGCGGACTCGGTTTCCAACGATTTTACGCCTAGTCATGAGGATTTATCCTTGTCCTCTTTCTCAAATTTCTTACGATGCAGTACATCTTTTATCAGAGCTTCTATATTTCGGTTAGCGTTTAAATCATTGTTGAACACTTTGTTGCCCTTGTTACGCTTGTTACCCTTGTGTCCTGACCCTTTGTGAGAGTTAGGCGGAGGGGCATGTCGGCTAGGTTGATCTCTACGGGACCTGTTAGATTGGGGACGTTCATCGTAGCTATTGTTACGGCGGTGGTTGTCGGGGTGGTGGTTACTTGGTAGCCACCCCCTTTGATCGTCCTCTTTTACAGCATATGTCCCTGATGCAGCCCCTTCTAATTCGAGTGATGGTTCCCGCCTAAGCTCGAAAGTCGAGGTGTCCGGGCTCTTAGCCCGGCTTGCTTTTGATGCTTCAAAAGCGGTGCTTGCCAGCTCTCGGAGCGTCGAGATTGGCAACCCGACGTGGGCAGTAGGGCCCAAGTAGTTAATGAAGTTGGGAGACATGTTTGACAGAAAAAGTTGTTTGAACGGCAATAGGTCTTCCATTCCTGTTTCAGTGAGCATGCCAAAGTAAGCTGAACGAAGCCGGTGATAGTAGGCTTGTGGGTGTTCATTTCGAGCTTGTCTGATATTGTTAGCCAACGAACTATCGTGTTTGCGAGTCGCAGAACCACTGAATTCTATTTTCAAAACCGTGGCAAGTTTAGCATAGTCGTTTTGCACGTGTTGCTCTTGTAGACGGATGAACCTTGTCACGTGTCTGTTGGACGTTCGCTTCAAAAGATAGAGCCTGTCTGCATTCGTAGCGTTTGGGTAGCCATCCAAGGCGTCCTCTATGTCGGCTAAGAATGTCTCAGTGTCGTTTGGCTTTCCCGGAACGGGGTCGAAGAGGCGGAAGTTTTGACGATTTTGTCAAGGCGATCCCCGCCAAGTGCGCGGGGAGCATCTGCACTCTCCCGTGGAGAATTGTCGGCCGAGAGGCCAAGAGGAAAAGTCAAGCTGTGGTTGTGTTGGCGAGGAGGCCCCAATTCACTGTGGGCCGAATGGCCAAGAGAAAGAGGCTGAAATCTCCTGTCATCTACATTCCCTCGTTCTCTTAGCTCCGGATGTGAGCTAGGTTGCTTGGTTTGGTTGTCCCGTGATAGCGCGTGACTGTTCTGGAGTTCCTCCAGATGATACCTAAGGGTGGTGTTATGCTGCATCGCAGAGTCCACCTGGGAGTTGAGGGTGTTTATTTTCGACACGTAGGTGTCGCCCTTTTTTCGCTCGGCCTCATACTTATCTGTCATGGTTTGCAGGGAGAGGTCGCGAGTGTGGAGTGAGAGATCCAGTGATGCGATGTCCTCCTTTTGTTTAGAGGTCACATTTTCCAACTTTCTCACCTGGTCTTTCTCATCCTTCATTAAATCAGCGACTTCAATGAGTTCTGCTGTTTTGTCCTCCAACTTGGTCATTGTGTTCATTAACTGATCGTCTTTGGTCTGCAGCTTTTGGAATAGAGCATTATTGCTTTGAGTGGTTTCATTCACAACCGTTTGTAGGGCATCAATTTGCTCGCCCCGTTTTCTAGCTAGCTCGTCCGATTCATCTAGTTTCGCGTGGACTTCATCGTATTTAGTTTTGGCTAAACCGAGTTGTTCTTTTAGAATACGGACTTGGTCAAGAGTTTGTTCGCGTTCTTTGTTATAAGTGTTAGACAGATCTTCCAATTTATCTGTTCTCACACACGTTCCTCAGCTAGCAGTAGCTTATCTTTTTCGGCTTTCGATGCCAGCTCCCTGGTTCTCTCCACCTGTACCTTGAACTCCCCAGCTTCCTGCTCGTGCCTCTGCTGGGCACTGAGGTACTGGTGCACTGTCCATCTCTGCTGGTGGGCATAGTTGAGGGCTAAACTGGAGAGAACCTTCACAAGGCCTCCGCCTGATGGTCTATTTTGAAGAGCGTCTGTCGCAATGTCTGCATTTTTCTCGCTTATGGCATTGAAATCTAACATTTTTAGCCCCTCGGCATAGTTAGGATTTGCATCGTTGCTGAGGTCCGCGATCAATCTTTCCGTGGGTGAAGGTCCACTGATTAGAGGGGAAATGGGTGGAAACCCATCTGATGGATTGCTCATTATTATGATTGTCAGTTATTTCAATTTACGTAATGTTTGGGGTTTTTAGTTGGAGGCTGCAAACACGATTTAACTCAGTTTGTAAACGTCAGTGAATCATCAAGACTGGGTCAGTAATGTGAGTTGGTTATTACTGAACTTGCCAAACAGGTTTAATTGATTAAATCGATTTTAATGATAAATCTAACCTGTATCGGCTATTTGGGAATTTTTATTTTAATTCACCTGAAAGAGTTGCTATCTCTAAGTTAACGTTGAAAAGTTTAACTATGTCTCATTGGTTAGTACACATTAGTTTGCGTATTATTCCAATAACCAACCTGGGCGGTAGTGTAGCAATTTAATGTATATTAAATTGAACGAGACAATGATATCCAATCAGTTGCGACTGGTTAGATATCGTACAGCATAACCTGAATTATTTAAAAAAATAATTACTGGTGATTCTTCACCACCGGAGGTCACTGTTAACACAAGCTAAAATCGACAGGGTACCAGTGAAAATAGAATTTTACAATACTGTTAAAAAAGTCTACCTAAACACCATTAAGCTGGTAAAACAGCTTTAATCTATTAATCAATTTGAATGATTAGTCAACCCTGTATAGGCTAAAGGAATTAGCTTTAATTAACCTGAAATAGTTGCTATATCTAAGTTAACGTGGAACAGTTTAACAATGTCTCATTGGTTATGGCACATTCGTGTGTGATTATTCCCCTAACCAACCTGCACAGGTAGTGTAGCAATTTAATCTATATTAAATTGAATGAGACAGTGATATCCAATCAGTTGAGACTGGTTAGATATCGTACAGCGTAACCTGACTTATTTCACGAAAAATGACTGGCGTTTCTTCGCCAGAGGTTACGGATAGCCCAAGCTGAGATCACACAGGATTCCCGTCTAACGCGGGAATTCACTATGAACAAAGAGGAAAACAAAAATGGCGGCTCCCCTTTGTTAGCTTAGCATCTGGCGCAATGCTTAGCTTTCCTTGCGCGGGGTTTCCCCCTCGCCGCACAAGGGATGTTCCCTCCAACAAGGGAACGGGTTTACTTGGTGGCGTCTCACGTTCAACCCTTAACCTCTCCCCGTTACCCAACGCGAGAGGTAGAGAGATAATAACTTCGCTTCGGTCAAACGAATATATCTACTCTAATTTCCGTAATGGCTGGCTCATATGTCCTCTGCTAGGAATTACTTATGACCGAGTCAGATCACTCCTGAAAGCGATCGACAGAAATAACACTACGTTAGGCCCAACTAGTATTATTTCTCAGAATGCCTGCATCGGCTGGTACATATGCCCTAGCTCGTAGCATTCAGTAGACCCCCTTCACACTGGCTTTGGTCAGATATACAACAGGGGTCGTTCTCTCCCGACCAGTATCTGGGTCAAATGGAACGACACACACATTCTCTCCCGCACTAGTCCTGCCTATAGCTATTAATGGAATGTATATATATGCTACACAATTGATATGGAATAACACAACAGTGCGGCCTAGTCCTATCTTAGATTCCTCACACGGGGCGCCATATGTCGTGACGTTGTATTAGTTAATGTGACGACTGTTGCTCATCGAATGATTAACGGTTTATAATTACGTGATTAAATGAATTAAGCAATGAATCAAGCAATTATTAACTCATTAACCTGGGGCACCATGGGAACATTGTTTTGATTGAGTTTCTATTTCCCAAATTAACTCAAAGGATATCAGAATATCGATTACAACAGTCGCTAAATTAATCAATTTCCTCTACAGTCTCATAATCTGAAAGTCGTATAATCCGGGAATCTGCACGGACCCGGGCTTTACCACTGAATTTACCACACCAATCTTAGTTGATTATTTATTTACTAGCAAGCTAAAATGATGATAAAAATGCACATACACAAAACACAGTCTAGCTATTGATTAGGACTTAGTATAACGGGCCAACACACTATGGCGCTTGTTACCCAAAATGGGGATTTTAAAGAGAGAGAAAGAAAGGAAGTACACGAGAAATATACATTTGGGTTCATTTGTCAGCCATGCTTATTTAACTAGCCTTGCCCCGAACTGCCGCTCTTATGGGTCAGAATATAATGATGTAATTACGTGTTGGAGTTCTCAGGTGGGAAGCTCCGCGTGGGTCGTTTAGGCTTCTAAATGACGCAGTTCTCCGGCGCAACTCTCTGGTTGTCCTCACGATGTCAGTGTCCTTCTTGGCTAAGTGGTCTGATCCTCACCCTTGATCGGAAAGGGGTCTTCTGAGGACAGACAGCTCTGTAGCTCAGAGCTCACAGCTTCGGCTCGAATGGTGTCGATACCACGATTCAATGGAGAGTGGAGGCTGGGTGGTTCGGCTTGAATTCACCCGCTTAGACACAGTTACTCGTCCGTAGCTCGTGTAGAAAAATATTTCTTTGTCTTCAACCTTGTGTTTCGTTTTGGGGTTCGTCGACTTTGTTAGACCTTAGCTGCAGCTTGGGGTCAATAGTCTTCTATCTTAATTCTTCACTCTCCTGTCTTATACCCTCGGGTCAGAAGTGGGTGTAACAGCCTTTAGGGCAATTCTCTGGGGGACCAAGTAAAGGGGGCAAGGCTTAGATTTGGCTAAAAATCCGATTTTAGACACTAACTTCACATTTCATCTTTATCAAAACATTCTGTTTGATTTGGATATTTTCCAAACAGCGTACAATGTATAAACATCAGGCATATACTGGGAAAACTCTTAAAGGTACAATGTTTTCATAATAACGTCATCTCAACCTTTAAAAACAAATACAAAAGTTACATACATTTTAATATTCCACTTTTCGTCATAACCACCATTGTGGCTGACGGAAACCATTGTTCCAAAGTCCCTTTATTGCATGTTTAATGTTCTGAGGCCAGTTCTCCATTGTTAGGACAAAGGAATTTCTCTGTATTATGGGCATGAGGTGTCATAAAACCCCCACATCTTCAGACCCCTAGATCTCTCCTCCTCTGTTGGGGGTTTGGGAGATAATCTGTAGGGTGGTGGTCTCCTGTACCCTGACCTGATCAGGACAGTCATGACAGTAGCCTACATCATCTGACCTTACTTTGTTTGCACAACCCAACATCTTGTTGTGCTTCAACAGTTATATTTCATGACCATGATAAACTGATTATATACTTTATTTTCAAGTGAGTTTGTGTTTGCAACATGTCACAGTTGCAAGCCGCTTCTGAAAACATACATGCTTTGTTCTCTTCATAGAGGAAGTATCTAAAGACATCTTGGCTATGCTGTTGAACCCACCACTGATTGCTGCATTTGCGATTGGTGCAGCCTTCTCAGCCACCATCTGTTGTATCTTCCTGTGTTTGACAGGGAAATGTAAAAGGTACATGCATTCTGTTACTGAAGTACAGTTAGTGTTATATGAGTGTTGGTGATTGTCATCAGAAATTCATATTTCCTATCAAGAGTATCAGATATATTGTCAAAAGTTGCAATGCCTTGCACCATGTTGTAATGGAGGTGCTTGCTAATCCCTCTAACATATAGTTATTGAGACATTTTATTTATAATATTTTCCCTAGACGCAAAGAGAGGATCCCAAAGGACTCAGACTCCAAAAGCCCTTTAACGAACCTGGAGATGGTGGCATGTGAAGACCAACAGGTGCAGTACCAGTTTCCTTCTTTATTCAGCTTTATAAACATTCAGTTAGCATTGACAGCATAAACAGATCTTGGACCACCAAGCTAACAACATTCCTAACACAGTGCTTTCTGTAATCTACTCCATAGACGGATGCAGGACGGGCTGTGCGGGGCGAACAGACCCCTCTACAGGTGGTGCTGATGGAGGGGGCTGAAAACACAGGACCCCAGACCAGTGGAGCTGCAGGAAACTCTGCCAAAGGGGAAGAACCAAAAGATGTGCACTACGCCACTATCAACTACTCCCAACTGAAGAAGACTTCTGAGGAGGCAGAAAAGAAGACCACCACAACAGAGTCAGAGTACGCCAAAATCAAACGAGAATAAGAAAGAAGGGGATGAAGATGGAGGAGAGGGGAAGGGAGTGGAGTGATGGACGAGGAGGAGAACGAGCCAGCAGCAGAGAGATGAGAATACAGCGCTTTACTCCAATGTCAAGGCTATTATGGGTGGTGAGTGACAAAGCAATTTTCGCTAGAAACGTGGGGGATAGCATGCAGCATTATATAGCCATGTGTTCTTATATCATTTCCTCAATCCAGATTGAAAGTTTTATGTTGATACTGGGACTTTTGTTCAACTGAAACTACTGTAGTTTTGGTGTTGTTTCCTCATGTGCTGAATCAAGTTTTGGTAAATGATTTATTTTACAGCCCTGTGTCAGATGGTACTGTATGTATCTGGTGGTTTTATATTTTCAATAAGAATATTTTCTAGTTGTACATAGAAGCAAGTTTTGGTAATGTTTTTCAAGGATGTGTCATTTTACTTTTGTAATGATTATGTTTTGTCACCAGGTGGAAGGACTGACAAAGATGTGGTTTGGAAAAGTAGAGAGGTCAAACCATTAATATTTTTTTTCTCCTCTTTCCTTTCATTTTAGCATTTTGATTTGACAAGTGGGTGGGGATATTATGTAGTATGTGTGGATGTAATCAATATATTTCTGTAAATACTGTTCTTATACACTGGCGAAATGTTGGCAAAATGTTATTAAGAATTCTCATTTTGGGCTAGCCAGAGAGCTCAAATGAAATGAATCAAAAAAAAAGTACATCATGCTTTTAATGGTTGTGTGCTATAGACAGGTTGGTTGTTTAGCAACAAAACAGATGCGTACACAACTATGGGGTAAAACAGACGGGTTGGCTTAGATTGTTGACAACATGTAAACTATATTTAGTCTCCAATGTTTGAAAATATAAATACATTTGTACAATGAGCACGTTGTTTCTCAAATACATTGTTAGTTGTTGGTTAGCTATGTAGCATTTTTTTGTGCCATATTAGCAAATAACACACTCAAAAAGACATTTCAAGAACAACATACAACTTGATGAAACAATCCACCTACAATTCCCCACATGGCAGCATTGTGTCATTGTTGCTAGATATCTGGCCATCCAGAATCACGACAACACACAGTCTTCTGCCCCATTGAAGCGTGCATATCGTTTTCATGACATTGTCAGCTAACCCGTTTATGAGAATATTTTTCTATTCATAAGTGGCATTATTGCAGTATTGTTTTACATTGAGGCACTACCTCAATCTTTTTTTGTATATTAATTTGTTTGTTCTCTGAAATCTGTTAAAAGAATGTAAATAGTATATTTTCCAACTTACCATTTTTCATTCAACAGTAATTATAGGCTACCAATTGAATAAATCAGGAATGGGCAACTTTGATGGGGGTGGAGGCCACAAGAAAAAAATCATCACAGGGGGCCTCAGTGGCTCAGAGGTCTGCATACCCACATCCATACCCACACATGAAGTCAGAGCCGGCCGTATCCTTTTGGAGGCCCTAAGTTAAATGTTGTTTCCACCACCTTGCGAGCACAACATTTTACGTCTCCCCTCTTGAGGGTGGAGAGAAACAATGAGGTTTTAGAGTTAATTTACTGCAATTCTACAAATTTTGCAATGGGGTGTAAAGAAAAGGTTGCAGTTTTAAAGCAAGTTTGCTTCAAATCCACACATTTTCCCATGGGGCGGAGAGAAAAATGTGCAGTTTTATAGTTAGCCTCCTGCAATTATACATATTTTGCCATAGGGTGGAGAGAAATGTTTGCAGCTTTTAATATGATATCTGAGTGAGAGTGACTAGCAAAATCAATGGGGCCCCCTCGGTCGATAACTCAACCATGATAACTACAAGTTTAGATAGCTGGCCCTAGACTAACTTACCAATCTTTTTTTTTGCTGACATGGGCTAATTGAGTAACTATCAGTGACTGACATAACAAGAGAGAAACTGCTGATGCAAAACCAATTTCGAAATTACACCTTGTGTATTATACTATTCTAACTCTCAACAGTAAGCTGAGACCCTGACTGAGTTCCCCTCCCTCCCCCAAAATATATTATATATATTTTTTTTGGAAATTGATCCGTGGCCCTACAAAAGGGGGGCCTCCACCAATTGGCATCCCTGGTATAAATGTTAATCTGAATATTTTTTATTCTCCAAAATTAATATATTTTTTATAGAACTATTTCAGTTCATTTACCATTTATTCTATGTTGACTTTGGAACACGTATCCATTCGACACATAGATTCAGTTCGACATTGTATCTGAGGCCATCTCCATTTTGAAGTAGTGAATTTTCTTCTTCCAACTTCTGAGTGGGCAAACAAACTGAAATGGTGCATACTGCCACCTAGAGTGTGTTATCTGGACAGGTATAAAGCTGAAGCAAGGATATGCATTTTCTTGGTACCATTTGAAAGGAAACACTTTGAGGTTTGTGGAAATATGAAAGGTATGTAGGAGAATATACACATTAGATCTGGTAAAAGATAATACAAAGTAAAAAAACAACCGTTTTTTTGTTTGTTTTTGTACCATCATCTTTGAAATGCAAGAGAAAGGTCATAATGTATTATTCCAGCCCGGGTGCAATTTAGATATTGGCCACTAGATGGCAGCAGTGTATGCGCAAAGTTTTAGTCTGATCCAATGAACCATTGCATTTATGTTCAAAATGTTGTATCAAGACAGTCCAAATGTACCTAATTTGTTTATTAACAACTTTTCATGTTCAAAACTGTGCACTCTCCTCAAGCAATAGCATGGTATATTTCACTGTAATAGCTACTGTAAATTGGACAGTGCAGTTAGATTAACAAGAATTTAAGCTTTCTGCCAATATCAGATATGTCTATGTCCTGGGAAATGTTCTTGTTACTTACAACCTCATGCTAATCGCATTAGCCTATGTTAGCTCAACTGTCCCGCAGAGGACCCACCAATCCTGAAGACGTTTTTAACCCATAGGAAGTCCCACCCAGTTGACTACTTCAAAATAGTTTAAGTCCTCAATGGCTCTGCCTGTGCTACAATCGGCCTTTGGGCTCAAGAGTCTTCTATCAAGTGGTGACCCGTCTTTCAGGGCAGGTGTGGCAGAGCCTTACATGTTTAGCAAAAACCTATATATAGACATTTTATGATGTTGCCTGTTTTGGATGTTATTTTGGCATTAATACGTGTCACCTATCAGTACGCAAACATTGTAAAAAAAAAGATAATTAAGTTAATAAACATGGTATCTTTTTTGCTTTCTTGAGTAAGGCATCTCCAAAATGCAGGTGTTTCAGCCTAGCTCAGTCCTTTCTCTGGTGGTGGGGCAGCCAGCAGAAAATATGGAGCGTAGGGTTTGGTAATGTTCTCTAGTTGTGCCACAATTGGCTCAGTGTTCGGTCACACATGGGGACACTACGGCACCGCAAAATCTATGGGTAGAGCTGGAAAATTCAAGCCCCTTGGGTGCTGCCATAGATTTACATTAGAAGTGCCCATCCAAGAAGGTTCAAGGTCTACAGATAAAATGTCAAATCAGCATTGATTGGACACATCATGTCGACATCATACTTTCAAAATCTTAGCTAGCAAGCCAGACAAGCAGTCATCATCATGAATCTAGTTGACAATCTACTTGCAAATCCTTTTCAATCCTTGTCATATGAAGAGAAATTATACATAAAACATTTCGGTACTCATCGACCATTGGACATAAGAGTTACACAACAAGTTGGAAATGGCAAATTCAACAGTGAGTGGTTTGGAAGGAATCAGTGGCTAACTTGCAAAGCAAACACTAGCCTGCTATTCAGTGGAGAGGGTGTGTGGTCCAAGTGTGGGTTTGAGGATCTTTTTTTCCAAGCTTAAAAGGATAAACATTCACATGCAAAACCATGGGCCAGAATAGGTTGAATACATTGGCCATGCTGTCAATCCAGCATGACTTCTGCCGCATTCAAAACAACTGGAAACACGGAACTGGGAAATCTCAGACTTCAGTGAGTTCAAGACAACTGGGTACTCTGAAAAAACTCTGACTGGGAAAATACATTTTGAACGGTCATCCAACTTGAAATTCCAAGTCGGGAACTCGGGCCTCTTTCTAGCACTCCGACTTGAAGATCACTGACATCATGATTCGACTTTGTTTTTTCAGAGTTCCCAGTTGTCTTGAAAAGCCCCATAAATCCAGAGAATGCCAGACTTGACAAAGTTTGATGACAACATTTTCCAACAAGAAGGACCACCGTGCCACCTTCCTGTTCAAGTGAGCACAGCACAACAAGGTGAGTCCAAAAATATATTGTATGCTGCTGCATAAATAATTGTAAAGTGGTTGTTCCACAGGATATCATAAGGTGAATGCACCAATTTGTAAGTCACTCTGTATAAGAGCGTCTGCTAAATGACTTAAATGTAATGTAAATGTAAAATGCCAGGGAGATATCTATACTGTATCCAAGAAAGTAATACTAAGTGTATGTTGTGTAGTAAGCTGTTAGTAGCCCATGTGCCTCACACTAATAATTCGGTCCCTTTCCCCCTCATAACTTAGCCTACTGTTCTGACTTGGTGGTGCACATGTAGCCTGTAGCCTGTTTTAGAGAAAAGTCATTTTCGAATATTGTAAGAGCTTTCATGTCTGCTTCTTTGCCCCCTTTATTTATCCTACAGTTCTGACTTGGTGTACAGGGAGAATACTGTAAGAACAGCCCATGTTCTGAATTATGTCGCTGTACATTTCAAAAGTGCTGAACACATAGTTATATTCAGTACGTCGGGCTTAGCTCGCTCGTTAATGTCTTAATCGAAATAACGGAGTGTGTCAAACTTACAGCAAACAACACTAAAACAAAAGGGTACAGAGTAAACACAGGTTCCAACTGTCACACATGGCAGCAGGGAATCAGACTAATGTTCCAGTGCTGAGGGATGGCTGGCGTCCATCTTGGATCAACCTTGTCCCTCTCACTTAAAGTGTTGCGAGTGGTGAGAGTGAGACATATGCTTCCTCCACATAGGGGCTCTGCTCTTACCATCTCACCCAGGGAGATCCTCATGATATCATCCTCTGTTCTCTCTCTCTTTGTTCTCTCTGCTCATCTTTTCTCAGTGATTCCATTTGAAACTGTATATGTATTGTAGATTGTTCATTGATATACAGTTTCGCTCTCAATATTCCAATTTCCAATCTCCCTCATTCCCTCTCTCAGATGTCAGTGGCCAGTGGAATGTTTGGGTCCCAAGGGACGTCTCGGCCATGACCAACTCCTGCGTGGTCATCTACTTCACGTTCATGTATGCGGCCACACCGCGGCATCCACGACATCTGGTACTTTGGCAAGCCTTACCCCCAGCTCTTCCCACCTGTGGTGTTCAAGACATTGCGCGTGAAAGTTACAAAGGGCGTACCAAGCTCATTGGGGACCTGCACCAAAGGAACTGCACCCTGCTCATCAGTAATATAGGTACAGAGCACTCCCTGAGGTACTACTTCCGTGCCGACCTGGACGGTGCCAACATCTACACCTACCCAGACTTCTCTGAGCTCAAGGGCTGGGTAAGCCTGCTGAGACCCCGAGAGGCTTTTTTTAACAGTGTTTTTTATGGTCTGGATTGCCCTCGCCTGGTATCATATCTGTTTGTGCTGTCTTGCCAACTACTGTGGCCACTGTTTGTGTTGACATGGCATAACAATGACAGTAGGAGTTGGCAAGCACAAATAGATATGGGACCAGCCTAGGATTGCCCTAGCTGTGATTATAATTATTTTCAATTTAATGAGAATAGGTAAATGTTGTGAACTGGTTTATTTTAACTCATTCACTCTGTCCCCCACACCAGCCCACATTGACATCCCTGCGGAGATAGTTGCTGATGACGTTGGCATGCTACAGCATCCTCCAGACAACTGTCCAGAGAATAGCCTAGAGATCCAATGGATGTACACAGATTACATGCCTGAACCCCACTATACCTTAGACTACGTGGAAGAGAGCAACACAGCCGCACTGTCAAGCACGCTCACCTTCACCACCAAGCCCATGCACAATGGGAGACAGACAGTACTGCTGCCTGGCAGAGAACAAAGATGGACGAGCCAGCAGCTCTGGGGTGGAAGGTAGCCTAGTGGTTAAAGTGTTTGGCAAGTAACCGAAAGGTTGCTAGATCAAATCCCCGAGCTGACAAGGTAAAAATCGAATAGTATTGTACCACATTACACCATCCCAACTCTACATATCAGTCATACCTCTCTTCAGATGCAACTCTCATTCTGGAAGAGTCCATGTGCACAGTGGTGAGGGAAGGAGTCCAGTGTGTTTTCTTGGCTACGGGTAACCCTGAGCCCATCATTGAGTTCTACCTCCCCGACAAGAACATCAACGACACAGACGGCCTCTACAACTACTACATGCACATGGATGGCCACATGTCCATGGGCATGATAAAACTACGGGAGAAGGGTGAGCAACCTGGGCACTGCAGCGTCAGCAACATGTACGGGTCGGAGAGCTTTTATCTGGAGTTACAGCAGGAGAGTGAGTACACAAGTTCAGGTTTTATCGTTTAAAACACAGAAACAACGCATACAATTAAAATGCAAAACATTGTATAGCCAAGCATACATGAGAGATAGAACTGAAATCAGAAGTGTAGTACCTTTATATGATATCTAGGTTGACTGTATAAGTAACAGCACCAACTGGCTACCCCATTGGCTTGATATGGCAATGGCATTATCTTGAATGTAAATACGTTATAGTACCTAGCTAAATTGTATTTTCTGTTCCTACACTGTCTCAATATGATGTGCTTGTCCGATGTTAGAGAAGTACATGATGGCAGGGATCGTTGGCACCATCGTTGGAGTGGCTGTCATCGCCTTCATCATCGCAGCAGTGAGATATGTGGGCCATAACAACAAGAAGTGAGTATCAACCCTTCACTAACTGTGACAGGGGTCAATGCGAGTTACAGGTAGTAATTTCCTGTTTGAATTGACGATAAGGAAACCCTTCAGCCAGCCATCCATTCTAAAACACCTGTGTATTCATTAGCGGAAATGATTGAACGATGGACAACGTGATAATCATAAGTTATGCTAACGCCAGAGCGAGTTCAATTAATTTGCCATCCCTAGTCCCATTTTCTGAAATCCTCTGAGATGGAGATCCAAAATGGCTGCCTGGTGGATTGGGTTAGCAAGCCAGTCTAACCGTAGCCGAAAGTTTGCAGGTTCTTTTCCCTGCTTTGATACTGCTTTGTATCCTTAGCCTGCTATGCTAAAAATAACTTAACTAAGATGCTTCAGAATTATAGCAATATATCACAGTATTATGCTGCAATAGTTTATTAGACCATGCCTCAGGACTACTTGGCCTGTTGACTCCTTGTTGTTCCCAGTCCACCTGGCTGTGCTGCAGCTCCAGTTTCAACTGTTCTGCCTGCGGCTATGGAACCCTGACCTGTTCACCAGGACGTGATACCTTGTCCCGGACCTGCTGTTTTCAACTTTCTCTCTCTACCGGACCTGCTGTCTCTAACTCTGAATGCTCGGCTATGAAAAGCCAACTGACATTTACTCCTGAGGTGCTGACCTGTTGCAACCTCTACAAACACTGTGATTATTACTATTATTTGACCCTGCTGGTCATCAATGAACGTTTGAACATCTTGGCCATGTACTGTTATAATCTCAACCCGGCACAGCCAGAAGAGGACTGGCCACCCCTCAGAGCCTGGTTCCTCTCTAGGTTTCTCCTTAGGTTTCCGCCTTTCTAGGGAGTTTTCCTAGCCACCGTGCTTCTACATCTGCATTGCTTGCTGTTTGGGGTTTTTAGGCTGGGTTTCTGTATAGCAATTGTGACATCGGCTGGTGTAAAAAGGGCTTTATAAATAAATTTGATTGGAAAATTTTCGACGAAAGCTTTTACGAAAGTCGCTCCAAGACAATGTGCCAGCTCAACCACAACTAAACCCTTGAAACAATAACCATGAACGTCAACCATCAACCATAAAATGTAGATTATTAACTACGTTGGGAAACAGGCACTTGTTTAAAATGGATGCCCAGGCTTGGAGTGTCGCCCTGAGGTATTGGCCATGAGACCGGAGTCTGATCTTGTAACTCCACCCCACGTAGAAAATGGCAACCCTGGGGCGGTACCTGGTCTCGTAAACTGGGAACCCAGCGGTGTACTACGTCTCTAAACTGGAGAACCCAGCGTTGTACTACAGCACAGTCAAGAAGGACAACAATGTCTGAGAAAGAAAGTGGTGAGACATGATGATGATGATGAACATGATAATAATAATTTACCCGTTGCTGATACTATACCCGTTGTTACGGATACACGTAGGTGTATCTTGTATTTGTATTCTTTTCTCTCCTTCTCCCCCTCACAGGTGACAATCATCACTCCCCAATCAGTCATCAATCAGTCCCCAACAGAAGACACCTGCTCCTCTTCCCTCACCCAATCACATCCCTTTCCCTTGGTTTAAAAACCCAGTCAGTTGTTTTCTCTCCAGATCAATCTTTGTGTTCATTATCTCTCTCTCTCTCTCTCTCTCTCTCTCTCTCTCTCTCTCTCTCTCTCTCTCTTTCTCTCCTCTCTCTCTTTCTCTCTTTTCCTCTCTTTCTCTCTCTTTCTCTCTATTTCTCTCTCTGTGTGCGCGCGCGCATGCTGGGAATTTTGGGAGTTTGAGTGTTTGGTGATGAGGACTCTGTCCTAACTAACTTTCTAGACTCTTGTCTTGATCTTTTCCTTACATTTTATTTTCTATGGTGTACGGTTAATGCAATATTTGTTTTAGCGGTATCCACAGTTTTTTTTTCAGAGTTAGGGTGGACAGAGGACAGAGTAAGTTTTCTGGGGTTTGCAAGGTGTGGTATGCGCGATGGCTTCTCAGCCTAGCGCGGAGGAGACGCTGTCTATACGGCATGGATTCAGGTGTGTTCCTGAGAATGGAGTTAAGGTGGAGGAGGTTCTGCTCGCGGTCGGCGAACAGGTAGGAGCTGAATTTATACATTCTGCTTCTAGAATGAACAAAGCTGTGGTTGTGTTCATGAAAGAGAAAATTTGGTTGGTAGGCTAATTGCTAGCGGAATATTTGTAAGGGATGTGTTGGTGCCAGTTTTACCTCTTTCTACCCCTTCGCAAGAGTAGTCGTTGCAAATTTACCTCCGTTTATTACGGACGATCAGATCAGGAAAGAGCTGAGTCGTTTTGGTAAGTTTGCTAGCAGGGTTTCGTGTACTGTCGGCAGGTTTTCAGGCAGCTGCTGTTAAGCACGTTGTTTCGTTCCGGAGGCAATGTGTTATGTTTCTGAACAACAATGAGCAACAGCTAAATGTGCATTTTAAAGTGAGGCATGGGGAGGGGCTCTATGCAGGGTTTGCCAGCACAGACAGTCTACGGTGTTTTGAGTGTGGGGATTTGGGGCATAAGAGCTTTGCATGCCCACATAAAGGCCGTAGACAAAGTGAGGGTACAAGCGCTGGTGGGGGAAATCGAGATCAAAGTGCAGGGGGTAATGAGATGCAGACAGCAGAGGCTGGGCCTAGGTCATACCAGGAATGGTGGGGTAGCTGAGGCGGGGTCTAGTAAGGCAAGAGATGGTAGGGTAGAGGAGGCTGGGTCTAGTCAGACTAGAGATGGTGGTGTAGCGGAGGCTGGGTCTAGTCAGACTAGAGATGGTGGTGTAGCAGAGGCTGGGCCTAGTCAGGCTAGAGATGGTGGGGTAGTGGAGGCTGGGTTCTAGTCAGACTAGAGATGGTGGTGTAGCGGAGGCTGGGCCTAGTCAGGCTAGTGATGGTGGGGTAGTGGAGGCTGGGCCTAGTCAGGCTAGAGATGGTGGGGTAGTGGAGGCTGGGTCTAGTCAGGCTAGAGATGGTGGGGTAGTGTAGGCTGGGCTTAGCTATGATATGGAGGGTGGTGTAGAGGATGCTAGGTCTAGTCAGGTTATGACAGTGGATGAGGAGAGTACAGTGGGGAAGTGTAAGAGACTAGGGGGGAGGAGGAGGGTGCCAAGCGGAAAAAGGAAAAAGGGTGTGGTTAAAGGCCACAATGGAAACTTTACCTGTTGCTGTGGGAGATGCCCTGACCAGAGAGGAAGGGCAGGTGGTCAGGATGGGAGATAGAGATGAGGAGGAAAGTGAGTCTGAGGAAGAGGATGAGGAGTTATTCTTTTCAGACTCCTCTTCAATGGGCCCGGAGCTGAAAGCCAGTCAAGCAGAGGGGTCTAAGTACACGGTGAGGGAACTGACAGGTTCCTGAATGAGACCAAGGGAAAAAAGTCAATCTTGAGGCTTTTTCGCCTGATTCAAGAAAGTTTGTACGATCAGTACAACATGCTGTGAGAAATGAGGGGCATGGTGTCCTCTCACCCAGGAAAACGGTTAGGTGAGGAAGTGGGTCACAACAGTGCGTAAGGGTCTACCTTCGGACACTGTTTAGATGTATATTTTCTTTCTGACACTGGGGTTTTTGAGCTTTGCTATTGGTCTCTTTCCTCTGCTGGCTTTTCTCCCACTTCTTATGGAGGACTCTTCGGGTAGGCTCGCTCAATATAAATGGCGCCAGAGATGCGGGAAAGAGGAGTGTGTTGGGTGAATATGTAAAACAAAAAAAAGTACAGGTGTTGTTTTTGCAGGAGACACATAGTGATGTGTTGAATGAAGTTGATTGGGGGCTCTGGTGGAAAGGGGCAAGTGTGTTGAGCCATGGGACAAATCTTAGTGCAGGAGTGGCAGTCCTTTTTGCACCGGGTCTGTCTGTAAAATTTGCTCCTCAAAGGAGGTGTGTAGGGGTAGGCTCCTTGTTGTTAAAGCAGAAATTAACAATATGGGGTTTGTCTTTATAAATGTGTATGCGCCTAACACAGGGAGAGAAAGAGGGGTTCTATTGGGAGTCTTAGACAGGAACTCTCACAGGTAGCGCCTGAGGAGACACTGGTGGTTGGAGGGGACTGGAACTGCACAATAGATTTTACAAAAGACAGAAATGGGGAAGAGCCTCATTCAGTGTCAGTGGGAGTGTTAAGGGATATTATTAATCAGTTTGACCTAGTGGATGTTTGGAGAACTAAACATCCGAACACAAGACAGTATACATGGGTGAAGGTTTTTGGGGCTAGGGTGAGTGCAGCCCGACTTGATCGGTTTTATATGTCTAGGAATCGGAGCAATAGGCTGTTGGGCGCTACCATTCTCCCGGTGGGGTTTTCCGATCATCATATAACCATGGCTCGGCTGTCTATTTCACCAGGGCCCCGGCAGGCATCCTATTGGAAATTCAATGTAAAGCTCTTACAAGATGCCACTTTTTGCGCAGGTTTCCAGACCTTCTGGGAAAGGTGGAGGCAGCGAATAGAGGATTATGAGTCTCTGAGCCAATGGTGGGATGTGGGGAAAGTCCAAATTCGGCTTTTTCTGTCAACAGTACACAGCTCTCTCATCCTCAGAGGCTAGGAGAGTTTTGGGGGAACTAGATCGGTGTATTAGTGAGATGGAGGTACAGATGGTGGGGCAAGGCAATGTAGGCCTCCAGGCTAATTTAGCTGAATTACGCAGGGACCTGGGCAGTTTTTTTCCAGGTTAAAGCAAAGGGAGCACTTGTAAGAGCTAGATTCTCCATGCTCAAGGAGATGGATGCTCCCAACTCCTCTTCTTTGGTTTGGAAAGACAGAGCAGTGAAGCCAAGGGTATGCATTGGTCTACGGCTGTCTGATGGGCAGGTGACCTCTGTGGTGGGTGAGATGCGGGAGCGGACTGTGGAGTTTTATACTGAATTGTATAGGGCAGAAGAGTGTGATCCTGTGTGTGCTCAGGTCTTGTTCACAGGACTCCCTAAACTCTCTCTGGCACAGAGGGAGGATTTGGACGTTCCTCTGTTGTCCCATGAACTGGCAGAGGCCGTAACCCAGATGTCCGACGGTCGTGCACCGGGGGTAGATGGACTCCCAGGGGAGTGTTATAAAACATTCTGGGGAATAATTGGACTGGACTTCTTTTGCGTGTTGCCGATGAGCTGCCGTCGGGCGGCTCTGACGCTCCTTCCCAAAAAAAGGGACTTGTGTGAACTTAAGAACTGGAGGCCTGTGGCATTGCTATGCTATGTGCTGACTACAAGGTATTTGCCAAGGTCCTCGCTAACAGACTGAAGTCCCACTTGGACTCGATAGTACATAAGGACCCAAACATATTGAGCGTCCCGGTACACAATCACGGACAACTTGTTCTTAATTAGGGACATGTTGGACTTGTCGAGAGGGTCTAATGTGAACTTCGGACTGGTCTCTTTGGATCAAGAGAAGGCTTTGATAGAGTGGACCATGAGTATCTGTTTAATGTGATGTTGGGTTGGGAGGAGTTTTTTTGACCTGTGTGAAGCTGTTGTATGCTGGGGCGTCATGCATGGTCAGGTGAGAGGGGGGCTCAGTAGGCCAGTCGGGTGAGACGGGGCATTAGACAAGGATGCCCTCTAATCTGGGCAGTTATACACACTAGCCATTGAGCCTTTTTAGGACTGCTACGCAGGAACTGCAGGGAGTGTGCTGGACAGGCATGGATGTGTTGACAGGAATAGCAGTGTCAGCATATGCAGAGATGTTCTGTGATGGTCAGGGAATGGCCAAGATATGCAGGCACTGGAGACCAGTCTGAAGGTGTACGAGGGAGCTTCTTCAGCTAATGTAAATGGGGCAAGAGCAAGCTCTGTTATGCGGGGCAATGGGGGGATAGGGCTCCTCCTCTGCTTCCAGGGGGTTTGCAGTGGGGTTGTGAAGGGCTTAAAGTGTTGGGGGGTGTACCTGGGCTCGGAGAGGTGGGTCAGGAAGAACTGGGAGGGACTGTCACAGGCAGTGGTGTCAAGACTGGCCAGGTGGAGGTGGCTCCTGTCCCAAGTGTCATATAGAGGGAGGGTGCTGATAAATTAACAACACTGGTGGCATCTTCCCTGTGGCATAAACTGGCTGTCCTCAACCCCCCCCCCCCCCCCCCCGCCGGTCTGCTCGCAGACCTGCAAACGCAAGCTGGTGGACTTCTTCTGGTCGGGCCATCACTGGCTGAGGGCAGCAGTGTTGTATATGACCGTCCATGAAGGAGGACAGGGCCTGGTGGAACTGGAGAGCAGGATGGCTGCGTTCCGGCTAAAGGCGGTGCAGAGACTGCTGTACCATACTGATGTTGGCTGGAGGGAACCAGCATGCGCGCTGCTGAGGAGAGCTGGCGGATTAGGTTTGGATCGGCAGCTGTTCCTCATGAAGCTGGAGAGGCTGAGTACAGCAGGTCTCTCAGACTTTTTACTCTGGGGTGGCTGAGGGCCTGGCAGCTGCTAAGGCCCACACGAGAAGGGGGGTGTGGAGCCTGGGCTGTGGTGTGGGTTGTGGGAGGAGCCATCTTCCAAACCCAGCCATCCTTTTGAGATCGGTCCAGTCGGCCACCCTGCAGAGGACAACTGATGGCAGGGGGTGTAAAAAGGCTGGGTGACTTGAGACTGCTGGGAGAGAAGGGGTGGAAAACCCGGAAGTCTTGGCACAGCAAACCGGGATAATATCTCTTAGGCTGCTGGAGAGATTCCTGGAGGAGGTCCAGGAGGCACTGTCTGAGCCGGTATAAGAGGGATGTTTGAGCAGCCAAGGAGAGAGGGGCCACCAAGTTTTCCGCCACTGCAGGTGACGGCAGAGACTGGAGACTGGCAAGGGGGTCTGGAGGACTTGTTAGATTTTAACACTCCAAGCCTGGGCGAGTTTGAAGGGGTGGGAGGTAAAAGCCCTCTACAACCCTATGCGTTAAGGTTAGGAACATTCGGAACCTAACAGGAGTAAAGGCACATCAGTGGCAGGGGGTATGTGGGGAGGAGAGTATGGTGGGTTTTAGATGGAGGGGGCTCTACAAATCCCCAGCACCAAAGAGGTCAGGGGACCTCCAGTGGAGCGTTCTACATGGAGCCCTGGCCACTAACAGCTGGCTGGCACGGGTTCAACCGGGAGTTGGGCAGGAGTGTCCTTTCTGTAAAATGAAAGAAACAGTGCACCATGGTTTTCTGTGTGCACCAGGTTGATGCCATTAATGTCTCTGTTGGAATGTCTGTGTGAGAGGTTGGGGGTGGTCTTTACTGTTGGGGTGTTCATAATGGGATACAGCTATTCAAATAAGGAGAAGGCCAAATGTGTTTTGTTGAATTTTCTGTTTGCTCAGGCGAAGTTGTCTATTTGGCTAACAAGGAGGAACAGGGTCAAAGGTGGGGGGATAACAGACCCTTTACTATTGTTTAATGGGATGGTCTCTGCGCGCCTTAGGGTTGAGTTTGAGTTCTCTAAAATGATAAAAAGTGTGGAGATGTTTCAGGAGATATGGTGTGTTGGGGGGGCTGTCTGTATAGCTGGGGAAGATGTTTTGGATATACGGTTGTAGGAGTGGGTATTGTTTTGAGTATTGTGATGTTGGTTTGTATCATGTGGTTGCTGGAAAGGCGAGTATGGTACATGTATGCATCACAGGATGTATTTTTGGTTTTATTTTTAAGGGGGAGGTGGGTGGTGAGTTTAAATGAAATGAGAATGGTTCAATAAAGAAAGACAAAAAGTCAAGTCTCTCTCTCTCTCTCTCTCTTTTGTTTTTGCAACTACATGTCACTTTGTCCATCCCACCTGAGTATTGTTTTTGTTAAAGTGTTGACTGTTTGTATGTTTGGTGAGAAAAGGGATACCAAGACAAGACGCCCATGGGCCTACATTACCCGTAGGAATACTTTGTCTAAGTACTCTAGTTAGAACTGGGTGGACCACCCACTGTATTTTTGTTTAGTTAGCTAGCTGTTGTTGAAGTAGGCTAGCTTAGGGGTGTTTTGGATTATTGTTTCTTTGCTTGGGTCCAGCTCAGCCCTTTTCTCACACCCCCATTACCGTGTGTTTAAAAATAAACCTGTAGTGTTTGACGGTAGATTTCAGTTGTCTGTGGTTTTTTGTTCTCACTGTTACTTGTCACTATAATGATTTGTTATGGGTCTCGTATCCATCCCCCCCTAGACTGCAGGGCCAAAAGGGATTTGTAACACCCGTTCAATTCATGTACCTATTTTGATGTAGATTAAGGGATGTTCCGTGGAGATTAACCTATATAACCTCTTATGTTAGAGAAAATGTAAATTTCCTCAGCCAACTACTGGCCTAGCTTGAGAGTCCCAGTACCACTGGATTAGCTGCCACATAGCCTTTCCAGACCACTGTTTTCTGCTTCATCGCTTCTCTGCCTTCTGTCTCTTTCTCTTCCCTTACTCTTGCACAGCTTAAGACAAACTTTGAGCCCAGAAGCTCTAACTCCATTCTAGAGGAGAGCACGGTAAGGTTCCTAAACAACCCAGCCCCAATCCCAACAAGTCTCAGTGGTAGACAGCATCCCTCACACATCCCAGACAGCAGAATTATACGATGGCCCCAAATTCGGCCCTAATCTACAATATAACGATGTACCATTTTGCCCAGTTAACCACTTGGTGTTATGATACTGAAGTGATCTATAGCATGAAATGTCCAGAGCTTGCCTGGCAAGGTGGATGTGGCCCACATTCAGACCAAAAGTAGCCCAATAACTATGGGAAGTTGTTAGGGCCACACAACTCAAGCCAGAGATGGCCCATAAGCAAAGTGCCAACCCTCCCCCCAGTTCGCATCTCTAACATTCGAACCAGATCTGGGCCATATGACACATTGTGGTGCCAGAACTGAGCCACATGTGTCACCAAACAACCAGATCTGGCCCACAGTCGTCTGTCTTCCATGTGCTTTATTGCCTTTGATTTCCACGACTACTCTTGCACGGCTGCCTCGATACTAACAGGATATGCTAAACCGCCTCAATCTCCTTGTTTTACGCCTCTGCTCACCAATAACTACTAACCCTCCCTTTCTCCTCTCTCAATGTCTGTGATGTTATTCCTTTATACTCTGAATGTTCTGAGGTGTCAATGGCATTGGTGGCCCTGTGCTGTTATAGCCTGTGATTCTGAATGGGCCTTCTCTCTTTCCATACCTTCAAGGAGAAGATGGGGATTATCAACCTGTGTGCTCTTTGGCAGACCTGGAGAGGCAAGAGCTGAAGTGCCCTGCCCTGGAGTTTCAGGGGGGCGCTCCAAGGATGGGGGGTCCTCAGGGAGGGGGGATGACGGCAGGGAAGAATCGCGAATAATTGGAATTGATCTCAGGGTAGTTGGTGCCGTCATCCATATTTATTTAAACTGCATTGTTAGTTAGGGGATCGTAAGTAAGCATTTCACTGCAAGGTCAACACATGTTGTATTCGGCGCATGTGTCTAATACCAATTTGATTTGATCTCCCCCCGTCCCTGGCTCATCTCAAATGACGTCTCCGTTAGTCAACCCCCCGGCCTCCAGGGGGAGCCCCAGTCACATCTCGCCACCCAGGACTGCCGGTAGCTACTTTCAGGGTCGGAACACAGGCCATTGGACAATGTAAAAAGCTCTTATCGGCAGCTGTCGGTCTCCCAGCTCTTACTCTACTGTTCATAGTCAAACAATTCCCTCACAACAGGTGCAATGGGTTTGATACTGTACTGTATCATCTAGATTCAATGTTGCTATTTCCATCTCTACACCATTAATTGTTGGCACTGCTGTCATGCTTGGGAAACGGTAACACATTTTCTGGGGCTCCCCTTCTGCATGTCACCCTATATCATACTCATAGCTAGCCTGGTTAAACAGATTGAACGCTGCGCTCACCACTATTTCCTGTAACGCAGCACATTCAGTTTGGATACCAGGCTACCTTGTACCTGCTCCTGTTCTAGATCGGTCCGTTATAGTTCTTCTCCACTGTGTCCGCTGCAGTCGAAGTGTCAGGGAAAGGTGTGTGTTTTGTACTTTTTTAAATACCTCTTTTGTGACCCTGGATCTGGAGGAAATGAGGGATCTCTTCTCCTCTTCCTGATCCAGTGGTTGTCAACACTGACCAGTGTTCAACAAACCGTCAGGCCTGACTACACATCCAATTGAAGCCAGTCATCTTCATCTCACATATTCTGTTCCCACATATAGTTCAATAGTGATGTGTACTGTGATTTAGTGGCTTTTGATGAGAAATGACTTTTCTTAGATTTTATATGAAGGAGAAGATGGATACTCTTAGAGGTTTGTCGAGCCTCGAACACAAGGTTCTGTTGTGCAAGAAGTGGCCTGATTTTTTTTTTGTTGTTTTTATGCATTATAAGCACTGATTGCATTGTGTTTTGCTCTTGAGGAAATATGCTGGGGTAACACAGAATGTTCTATTAATGCCGTTGCCAATGATTTAATTACTAGTATTTTTGGGACGATTTCTCTGTTTTGCTAAGGGGAAGTGTTAACTATCCTTAAATGGGAACCAATAGGTTAGAAATACATTTTTGGATCAATCTGGCATACATGACTCCACTGTAACACTCGCACAGCAGGCCAAAATGTATCTCGTTGAGACTGTGTTTGTGTAAACAGTGCTGAAAGATCAGCGAACACTGATCACTGTGGCTGTTTCAAAAGATCACTTTACCTGAGACCGCTTCCACAAAATGTCTTCAAAGGTTGTGGAGTGTGAAATCGATGCCTAATCCTATAGGGTTGTATCAGTTGAGACATTGAGTGGCACAACAATGAAGTTGTTATACCAGTTGGTTGTGCTATTCAAATATAATTTATCAACTCATGTAATGTAATGTAAGCTCACTAATGGCAACACTAGATAACAATGACTGTTAATACAATATTAATACGCTGCATATGGATGGGTAAAGGATACCAGTATACATTATGTAAATAAATACCCTGCATGACTATTATGCTGTCAGCCATATGTGTAAATACACTACGGTATGTACATGCTCACTACAACAATGGTTACACAGGCAAGTCGGATACATGTTCGGTAACACTTTAATTGACTTCTCTGTCATAAGGGTGACATAACGCTGTCATAACATAACACATGTCATTTTCGGTCATGAAAACTGATGTCAAAATACTGACAACCCTTACACTGTCATGACAGACAATTGGTATTTATGTAAATTAGTTGGCTAGCGGTATGCTAAGCCAATAAGCTGACTGAAGCAAATATTTGTGCCATGACAGTGTCAAGCTTATGTCAGCTGTCATGACTGTTTAATAAACTATTTTATGTAATTGTTCTGACATGGTTAAGTCACTAGACCTAATGGCAGAGCGTTCAAGATGTGTTACCCAACATTGAGACATGCCAATATGGACATCCGGTTAGTAACACTCCTACTGTCGTCAGTTCTCTTGAACGCCTCATGGGGGGTTTTATTTCTTTCTGAACCTGGGAACAAATATGGAGAAGCGTTGTTCATGTCTTATCTAATTTGTTTTGTCACATAGTGTGTTGTAAAGCAGATTTGTACTTTCTTTACTTTGTGGTATTCATTATTATTATTGTGATGATTTTTTTTATATCTTTGACACAATAATTCCGATCAGATTCTGCAATCCTTCTGCAAATTAGCACTGTTTATTACTTAATGACAATAAGAGCTCTATGATGACGTTTGATCATTCTCTTTATTTTACAAGTCTGTCCCACCTCAAGCAAAGCCATCTTTCTTTGGTTCCAAACAAACAAATAAATAAAGTATACAGAGAATGTGACTAGTTCAGTTTGTTATCTATATAGGTTTATCTGTTCTGTCGTACCCAAACAGTATGGAAAATACACCCTGAATACATTCTATATCCCATGCATTAGTATTACTTTATGATACAGTATGTAACAGTTATTCCCCCCACACCAACCCTCATTGTTTGCAGTTGCTACATTCACAAAGCTTTATTTTAAACCATTTCATTGATAATATTTGCAACATAGTTGAAGATAAAAACTTGTAACTTGTGCTTTTACATAAAATACTACACAATTCGGTATAATAGATTTTTTTTGGTGCATAAATCCTGAGACATTATTCTGAAAAAGAGGTTGACTTTACCAGCATAACATTGTGGATGGAAATGTGGTAACTGACATACACTACATGACCAAAAGTAAGTGGACACCTGCTCATCGAACGTCTCATTCCAAAATTATGGGCATTAATAATGAGTTGGTCCCCCTTTTTCTGCTGTAACAGACTCCCACAACAACCTCCACTTCTGGGAAGGCTTTTACTAGATGTTGGCACATTGCTGCGGGGGTAGCTTCCATTCAGCCACGGGCACTGATGTTGGGCAATTCGGCCTGTTTCACAGTCGGCGTTCCAATTCATCCCAAAGGTGTTCGATGGGGTTGAGGTCAGGGCTCTGTGCTGGCCAGTAAAGTTCTTCCACACCGATCTCACAAAATAATTTCTGTATGGACCTCGCTTTGTGCACGGGGGCATTGTCCTGCTGAAACAGGAAAGGGCCTTCCACAAACTGTTGCCACAAAGATGGAAGCACAGAATCGTCTAGAATGTCATCGTATGCTGTAGCCTCAAGATTTCCCTTCACTGGAACTAAGGGGCCTAGTCCGAATCATGAAACAATGTGTTTTATAAAGAGGTGGTTTTATAAAACTAGAGTTTATTAAACTCTGCATAAACTGAGTATAAACAACCTATACAGTGCATTCGGAAGTATTCAGACCCCTTGACTTTTCCACATTTTGTACATTACAGCCTTATTCTAAAATGTATAAAATAATATTTTTTATCAGTCTACACACTATACCCCATACTGACAAAACAAAAACAGGTTTTTAGAAATTTGGGAAATGTATAAAAATAAGAAAACAATATTTAATGTACATTCAGACCCTTTACTCAGTACTTTGTTAAAATCAAATCAATCGTCAGTTGTCCACATGCAACCTTACAGTGAAATGCTTACAAAGCCCTTAACCAAAAGCGCATTTTAAGAAAAATACCTACAAAAATAAGAAATAATGTAACAACTAATTAAAGAGCAGCAGTAAAATAACAATAGCGAGGTTATGCAGGGGGTACAAGTACAGAGTCAATGTGCGGGGGCACTGGTTAGTCGAGGTAATATGTACATGTAGGTAGAGTTATTAAAGTGACTATGCATAGATTATAAGCAGAGAGTAGTAGCTTTTTAAAAGCCTCTTGGACCTAGACTTGGCACTCCGGTACCGCTTGCCGTGCGGTAGCAGAGAGAACAGTCTATGACTAGGTTGTCAATTTTAGGGCCTTCCTCTGATACTGCCTGGTATAGAGGTCCTGGATGGCAGGATGCTTTGCCCCAATGATGTACTTGGCCGTTCGCACTACCCTCGTAGTGCCTTGCAGTCGGAGGCCAAGCAGTGGCCCTACCAGGCAGTGATGCAACCAGTTAAGATGCTCTTGATGGTGCAGCTGTATAACTTTTTGAGGATCTGAGGACCCATGCCAAATCTTTTCAGTCTCTGAGGGGAAATAGGTTTTGTCGTGCCCCTCTTCACGACTGACTTGGTGTGCTTGGACCATGTGTTTGTTGGTAATGTGGACACCAAGGAACTTGAAGATTTAAACCTGCTGCCACTAATGCCCTCCGTCGATAATAAGGGCTGTGTGCTCGGACCTCCTTTTCCTGTAGTCCATAATCATCTCCTTTGTCTTGATAACATTGAGGAGAGGTTGTTGTCCTGGCACCACATGGCCAGGTCTCTGACCTCCTCCCTATAGGCTGTCACATCATTGTCTGTGATGAGGCCTGCCACTGTTGTGTCATCAGCCAAACTTAATGATGGTGTTGGAGTTGTCCCTGGACATGCAGATATGAGTGAACATGGAGTACAGGAGGGGACTGAACACGCACCCCTGAGGGGCCCCCGTGTTGAGGATCAGCATGGCGGATGTGTTGTTACCTACCCTTACCACCTGGAGGCAGCCCATCAGGAAGTCCAGGATCCAGATGCAGAGGGAGGTGTTTAGTCCCAGGGTCCTTAGCTTAGTGATGAGCTTTGAGGGAACTATGGTGTTGAACGCTGAGATGTAGTCAATGAATAGCGTTCTGACATAGGTGTTCCTTTTGTCTATGTGTGAAAGGGCAGTGTGGAGTGCAATAGAGATTGCATCATCTGTGGATCTGTTGGGGCGGTATGCAAATTAGAGTGGGTCTAGGGTTTCTGGGATAATGGTGTTGATGTGAGCCATGACCAGCCTTTCACAGCACTTCATGGCTACAGACGTGAGTGCTACGGGTCGGTAGTCATTTAGGCAGGTTACCTTAGTGTTCAAGGGCACAGGGACTATGGTGGTCTGCTTGAAACATGTTGGTATTACAGACACAGACAAGGAGAGGTTGAAAATGTCAGTGAAGACACTTGCCAGTTGGTCAGCGCATGCTCGGACAACACAACCTGGTAATCCGTCTGGCCCTGCAGCCTTGTTAATGTTGACCTGTTTTAAGGTCCTACTCACATCGGCTAGGGAGAGCATGATCACACAGTCGTCCGGAACAGCTCTCATGCATGTTTCAGTGTTACTGCCTTGAAGCGAGCATAGAAGTTATTTAGCTCATCTGGTAGGCTTGTGTCACTGGGCAGCTCGCGGCTGTGCTTCCCTTTGTAGTCTGTAATAGTTTGCAAGTCCTGCCACATCTGACGAGCGTTGGAGCCGGTTGTAGTACGATTCGATCTTAGTCCTGTGGGACGATGTCATCTATGCACTTATTGATGAAGCAAGTGACTGATGTGGGGTACACCTCAATGCCATCGGAAGAATCCCGGAACATATTCCAGTCTGTGCTAGCAAAACAGTCCTGTAGCTTAGCATCTGCTTTATCTAACCACTTTTTTATTGACCGAGTCACTGGTGCTTCCTGCTTTAGTTTTTACTTGTAAGCAGGAATCAGGAAGAAAGAATTACTGTCAGATTTGCCAAATGGAGGGCGAGGGAGAGCTTTGTTCGCGTCTCTGTGTGTCTACAGCGTAAAGGTGGTCTCAGGCGAGGTAAAGCCTTGAAACTTCCTTAGATATCGTGCACCAGCTGTTGTTTACAAATATACATAGACCCACACCCCGTGTCTTACCAGAGGCTGCTGTTCTTTCCTGCCGATACAGTGTATAACCCGCCAGCTGTATGTTATTCATGTGCTTGTAGTTTATCCACTTTATTATCCAATAATTGTACGTTGGCCAATAGTACCGATGGTAAAGGCAGATTAGCCACTTATCGCCGGCACCTTACAAGGCACCCTGACCTCCATCTGCGATATCTCCGTCTCTTTCTCCTGCGAATGACGGGATGAGGGCCTTGTCTGGAGTAAATCCATCTCGTCCGACTCATTAAAGAAAAATGATTTGTCCAGTTCAATGTGAGTAATCATTGTTCTGATGTCCAGAAGCTCTTTTCGGCCATAAGAGATGGTAGCAGCAACATTATGTACAAAATAAGTTACAAACAATGCGAAAAACAAACATAAAAGCATGGTTGGTTAAGAGAGAGCGCTTCCTGTTTGGAATCTTCTCAGGTTTTGGCCTGCCAAATGAGTTCTGTTATACTCACAGACACCATTCAAAACAGTTTTAGAAACTTTAGGGTGTTTTCTATCCAAATCAAACAATTATATGCATATTCTAGTTACTGGGCAGGAGTAGTAACCAGATTAAATAGGGTACGTTTTTTATCCGGCCGTGCAAATACTGCCCCCTATCCCCAACAGGTTAAGAGCCCATAAAACGGCAGCCATCCCCTCCGGCGCCATCTGATTAGCACCTTTTACAGCGATGACAGCCTAGAGTCTTCTTGGGTATGAAGCTACAAGGATGACACATCTGTAAATGGGGAGTTTCTCCCATTCTTCTCTGCAGAGCCTCACAAGCTCTGTCAGGTTGGATGGGGAGCATCGCTGCACAGCTATTTTAGGGTCTCTCCAGAGATGTTAGATGAGGTTCAAGTCAGGGCTCTGGCTGGGTCACTCAGGGATATTCAGAGACTTATCCCGAAGCCACTCGTGCGTTCTCTTGGCTGTGTGCTCAGTGTCATTGTACTGTGGAAGGTGAACCTTCCCCCCAGTCTGACGTCCCTGAGCGCTCTGAAGTAGGTTTTCATCAAGGATCTCTCTGTAGTTTGATCCGTTCATTTTTCCCTCGATCCTCACTATTCTCACAGTCCCTGCCGCTAAAAAAACATCACCACAGCATGATGCGCTTACCACCATGCTTTCAGACGTTAAATCTTGATTTGATCAGACTAGAGAATCTTGCCCTTCCTCCCGAGGTTGCTCAGTTTGACCGGGTGGCCAGCTCTAGGTAGTCATGGTGTTTCCAAACTTCTTCCAATTAAGACTGATGTAGGCCACTGTGTTCTTTGGGACCTTCAATGCTGCATACATCTTTTGGTACCCTTCCCCAGATCTGTGCCTTGAAACAATCCTGTCTCGGAGCTCTACCATCAATTCCTTCGACATCATGGCTTAGTTTTTGCTCTGACATGCGCCATCAACTGTGGGACCTTACATAGACAGGTGTGTGCCTTTCCAAATCATGTCCAATCAATTGAATTTACCACACTCCAATCAAGTTGGAAAAACATCTCAAGGATGATCAATGGAAACAGGATACACCTGAGCTCAATTTCGAGTCTCATAGCAAAGGGTCTGAATACTTATTGAAATAAGGTATTTCTGTTTTCTGTTTTCTGTTTTAATACATTTGCAAACATTGATAAAACATTTTTTTTTGCCTTTGTCATTGTGGGGTATTGTGTGCAGATGTATGAGATTTTTATTTATTTAAACCTTTTTATTATAAGGCTGTAACGTAACAAAATGTGGAAAAAAGCTAAGGGGTCTGAATACTTTCCGAAGGCACTGTATATTTCAAGGAACATGTGTCACGACAGTGACGGATGGTGGCGCCCCTCCTCGGCCGGGCGGGGCTCGGTGGTCGTCGTCGCCGACCTACTAGCTGCCATCGATCCCTTTTTGTTTCACTTTCGTTTGGTAGGTCTAGGTAGGCACGCACCTGTTTTGGGTTAGTCATTAGAAAGGGGGGGTTATTTAGGTTAGCGTAGGATGTATGTGTTTGTACGTGATTGTGTTGCTATGTTTTTTGGCTTGTGTTCACGCTGATTGTGTTCATGCTCTAGTGCGTGGTTTTGCGCCGACTGTTTTCTGTCCCCTGTGTTTGGGGCACATTGTTTTGTGTGCGCTCTGGATCGCTGTTGGGGTGGCTTGTGTTTCGCCGTTGTGCTCATTAAAAGCCACTACCCTGTATCGCTGCTTCCTGCGCTTGATTCCTCACCCACTACGCCCAAGCCTGACAACATGGTGTAGAGTTTAAATGTAAGTATTTCAGGGAAGTAACGCCCGACCTAAATAATATAGCAAATATCACAGCCTCAAAGTGTGAAGGGGAACTAAACTATTTATGACTTCATGCACTTCCATTACATCTACACAAATTGACACTGAAATTCATCTGACAGTTTACATATTATTGATAAAGTATCAGGCATTGTTGTCACCAATTTCTTCCATTTCAGGCTGTGATCAGTTGCATTATTACCATGTCTTCTTGTTATTAGGTCAACATAATGTAACGGTGAAAGAGGAATCATCACTCTTCCAAAGTTGGTCTGATATGTCTTTTTACGTGAAAGATTGTGGTATAAAACCATCACAAAATATATTGAATACAACCCAGTAGCCTCTAATGTTGATAATAAAGGGATTACCTAGTCAGTTGCACAGCTGAACGCATTCAACCGAAATGTGCCTTCTGCATTTAACCCTACCCATCATATTCTTACCCTTTGCTGGCCCCTTAGATTCAAACCAGTAAACTTCCGGTTACTGGCCCAACACTCTTAACTGCTAAGCTACCTGTCGCCCATAATAAGTGCATTTAGCACACTATACTTACTATAGTTACTATGTCAGTTACTATAGAATATGGCAGTACCCTTTTTGCAGCAGATCTTTCATATTGGGTACAGGGCTTCATTTCTCAGACCACAGAGGGCATCAAAAACAGTGAGACTATTGCCAGCTTATCTCTATCCAATGCAAGGCATTCTCCATATAATTCACATGCACGTTTCAAACTGTCACGAGCGGAATGAACCGTTTAAGGAGTGAGTCAAGCGCAGGAGACTGAGGTCCGTTGGAACAAACTTAATTTAATAATCCAAGGGCAAGATCCATATATGGCTAAGAGCATAACAGTCAAAAATGACTAAACGAAGCTCCGCTCAAAAGGCAGACGGGGCGCAGCCCGGCAACCCTAATGCCTATACAATAAAGTAACACCACACGTGACAAAGAACAATCCCGCACGAATCCTGGCTAAACACAGACAGACTAAATACCCCCCCACTAATGGCAAACACAAAACAGGTGCAATCAAAAAACAGACATAACTAACAGACACTGAAACACAGATCGGTGGCAGCTAGTAGGCCGGCGACGACGACCGCCGAGCGCCGCTCGACCGAGGAGAGGCGCCACCTTCTGTGGATGTTGTGACACAAACAGCCAATCTTGAAATATGTACACATTTTCTTATAGAAATCTTATAGAAACTTTCTTATAGTGAAATAAAGCTTCATCTGAATATACAAGGCAAGAGGATTGCAATGTTAATCAAGATTGGTTGATAGGTGTGGATTGGTGGGGTTTGATGGGTTGGTTGATGTGTTTGGGTTGATTATGGTCTAGCTACAGTACAGTATGGCTGGGTGGTATGCAGTACAGAGGGACGTCCTGGATGCAGCACCAGGTTAGAGGGTGGAGTAACAGACAGGGGACATGAAGTGACAGTTCACACCCATCAGAGACTCACACAGGGCTCACAGTCAACAGGAAGAGAGAGCACACAGAGAGGTAATGTGCTGATTCAGTCTTATTCTCTGCATGGATCAACAGACAAGCTATTGAACCATTAAATATTTTTGTCTCGTTACATTGAAGGACTGTTAACTTGATTATGGCTATGTAATATAATGGTAATATTATTCATTTATGGAATTACAACACATTGCTTCATAAGGCTTTAAATAGCATAGGAATACATATTTATGAATGCAGTTAAATATATTTATGAGCAATTGTGAAGAAGGCATTCATATAAACCTTGACGATAAATGTTTATTTGACAGGGCGTGACGGGGTTTTGCACCTGTTTCATGCATCTGGCCTTCAGTGCGCCTACCCAGTCTGGTACGTCCTGTGTCTCCTCCACGTACTCGCTTTAAGGAACGCGTGACCAGACAGGCACCATGCTATGCAGTGTTGCGCACAGTATCTCCAGTGCGTCTCCACAGCCCGGTGTGTCCTGTTCCTGCTCCCCGCACTTGCCCTGAGGTGCGTGTTTCCAGTCTGGCGCCATCTGGGCCAGTCCCACGCATCAGGCCTCCAGTGCGCCTGCCCAGTCCGGTGTGTCCTGTTCCTGCTCCCCGCACTCACCCTGAGGTGCGTGTTACCAGTCTGGCGCCACCTGTGCCAGCCCCACACATCAGGCCTCCAGTCCGCCTGCCAAGTCCGGCGTGTCCTGTTCCTGCTCCCCACACTCGCCCTGAGTTGTGTGTTAGCAGTCTGGCGCCACCTGTGCCAGCCCCACGCATCAGGCCTCCAGTGCGAATTCCCAGAGCTGCCGGCGACAGTTCCCAGTCCAGAGCTTCCGGCGACAGTTCCCAGTCCGTAGCTTCCGGCGACAATTCCCAGTCCGGAGCTTCCAGCGACACTTCCCAGTCCGGAGCTTCCGGCAACACTTCCCAGTCCGGAGCTTCCGGCAACACTTCCCAGTCCGGAACCTCCTGAGACGGCCTACAGTCCGGAACCTCCTGAGACGGCCTACGGCCCGGAACCTCCTGAGATGGCCCACAGCCCGGAACCACCTGAGATGGCCCACGGCCCAGAACCTCCAGCGTCATCCCCCGGTCCGGAGCCTCCAGCGACGTCCCCCAGGCCGGAGTACCCTGAGATGGTCTGCGGTCCGGGGTCCCCAGCGGCGGTCCGGAGTCACCAGCGATGGTCGGTGGCCTAGAGCTTCCACCGATGAGGGCGGATTCACTGGATGAGCTGAGCCGCCAGAGCCGCCTCCTATGCTGGATTTGCAGGATGGGAGGGTTCGTCGTCCTGCACCAGAGCCGCCCCCGATACAGGAGGATCCGCGGGATGAGAAGGTTCTTCATCCTGCACCAGAGCCGCCACCAACATTAGACACCCATCCTAACCCTCCCTTTTTATTTTTTTTTCAGGTTTTGCGTTCGGAGTCCGCCACTTTGGGGGGGGGTACAGTCACATCCTGACCATCGAAGCTTTATTTTCTATGGTAGAGTAGGTCAGGAGTGACGGGGTTTTGTCTAGTTAAAATTTTCTATGTTATGTTCTAGTTTCTGTTTTGGTCATCGGTCATCGTTGTCTCTAATTGGGGATCATATTTAAGTAGACTGTTTTCTCACCTGAGTTTGTGGGAGATTATTTTGAGTTAGTGTATGTTGCACCTCTTCGTCACGGTTTTGTTGTTTTTGTTTATTAGTTTATTGTATGTCTTGCATAGTTTCACAGTTAAATAAAGATGTGGAACGATACACACGCTGCGCTTTGGTCCGCTCCTTCATACGACAATCGTGACAAAAGACTAGCTATTGAAACCTATATTTTTGTCTCGATACATTGAATGACTGTTAAAACTAGATTATGGCTATGTAATGTAATGGTAATATTATTCATTTAGGGCATAACAACACATTCCTTCATAAGACTTTAACCTGTTAAGGCTAGGGGGCAATATTTACACGACCGGATAAAAAAAGTACCCGATTAATTGGTTACTACTCCTGCCCAGTAACTAGAATATGCATATAATTATTGGCTTGGATAGAAAACACCCTAAAGTTTCTAAAATGTTTGAATGGTGTCTGTGAGTATAACAGAACTCATTGGCAGGCAAAAACCTGAGAAGATTTCATGCAGGAAGTGGCCTGTCGGACAAGGAGTCGTTCTTCTTGTCTCTGTTTATTGAAGAGTGGGGATCTTAGCTGTACGTGACACTTCCTACGGCTTCCATAGGCTCTCAGAGCCGGGAAAAAGCTGAACGATGACGAGCCAGCCCCAGGCTGAAACACATTATCGCCTTTGCCAAGTGGCCGATAAGAGGACAAAGGAATTAGGCGCTTGCCCGAGTCGACCCCGTGCTGTATTTTCTTTCGGCTGTTTACCTAATTGCAGATTCCCGGTCGGAATATTATCGCTTTTTTACGAGAAAAATTGCATAAAAATTGATTTTAAACAGCGGTTGATATGCTTCGAAGTACGGTAATGTCACGGTTGTCGTCGGTGAAGGAGGACCAAAACGCAGTAGGTATGTGCAGGCTCATCTTGATTTTAATTACTCTCAAAATGAACATACAAAAATAACAAAAAAACGAACGATCAACAAAAACAGTCTGGTAAGGCACAAGGCTAAACACAGAACAATCACCCACAAATACCAAACACAAACACACCCTAATATATGGGACTCTCAATCAAAGGCAGATAGACAACACCTGCCTTCAACTGAGAGTCCCAACCCCAATTAACCAAACATAGAACACACTCACCAGACTACACATAGAATACATAAACATAGACCATCAACCAAAAACCCGGAAATACTAAATCAAACACCCTTTTAAACAACCACACCACCCTGAACCACAATAAACCAATACCCTCTGCCACATCCTGACCAAACTACAATACTAATTAACCCTTATACTGGCCAGGACGTGACAGTACCCCCCCCCCTTAAAGGTGCTAACCCGGGGAAGCACCTTTAAAACAAAAACAAAACAAAAACAACAACCCCAAACAACAAAACAAAATTCCCCCTCTACTAAAGGGAGGGAAGGGAGGGTGGCTGCGTCAACAACGGCACTGTGCTACACCCCCCCCTCCCCAACCCACCTATAATAGGAGGTGGCTCCCGGTCCTGGCCGTTCTGGGCAGTCGGGGCCACTCTGGCAGCTCGGGGCAGTTGGCCAGTCTGGCAGCTCGGGACAGTCTGGGCAGTCTGGCAGCTCGGGGCAGTCTGGCCAGTCTGGCAGCTCGGGGCAGTCTGGCCAGTCTGGCAGCTCGGGGCACTCTGGCCAGTCTGGCAGCTCGGGGACAGTCTGGCCAGTCTGGGCAGCTCGGGACAGTCTGGGCAGTTGGCAGCTCGGGACAGTCTGGGCAGTCTGGCAGCTCGGGACAGTCTGGGCAGTCTGGCAGCTCGGGACAGTCTGGGACAGTTCTGGCAGCTCGGGACAGTCTGGGCAGTCTGGCCACTCCGGCAATTCAGCGCAGTCTGGCCACTCCGGCAGTTCAGCGCAGTCTGGCCACTCCGGCAGTTCAGAGCAGTCTGGCCACTCCGGCAGTTCAGCGCAGTCTGGCCACTCCGGCAGTTCAGCGTAGTCTGGCCACTCCAGCGACTGTTGAATGGCGGGCAGCTTTGACGACTGTTGACTGGCGGGCAGCTCCGACGACTGTTGACTGGCGGGCAGCTCCGACGACTGTTGACTGGCGGGCAGCTCCGACGACTGTTGACTGGAGGGCAGCTCCGACGACTGTTGACTGGCGGGCAGCTCCGACGACTGTTGACTGGCGGGCAACTCTGACGACTGTTGACTGGCGGTTGCTGGATTTACGCACTTGAAGGCTAGTGCGGGGAGCGGGAACAGGACGAGTCGGACTGGGTTGACGCACTTCCGGGTCCGCATGAGAGACAGGAGCTGGAAACCAGGGCTATGGAGGCGCACAGCCGGTCTAGATCTTACCTCCTGCACAACCCCGCCTTGGCTGGATGGAACTAGTAGCCTGTACGAGCGGGGTGCTCGTACAGGGCAGACTGGGCTGTGCAGGGGCCCTTGATGGTAGCCGTGCGTAGAGCGGGAGTTGGGTAGCCTGGTCCTCGGAGGCGTACCGGCGACCAGATGCGCTGCGCAGGCATCCTCCTACCAGGCTGGATGCCCGCTCTAGCACGGCACCTGCGAGGGGCTGGAATAACTCGCACCGGACTGTGCGTGCGTATGGGGTGGAGAGCGCTTCTCAGCGAAACATAGCGCTCTCCACCCCATACGCTCCTCCATATAACCCGGGTAGCTGGCTTCCGGCTCTTCCTACGCCTAGCCAAACTACCCGTGTGCCCCCCAAAAAAAATTATTTGGGGTGCCTCTCGTGCTTCTCCCTCAGCGCGTCTATGGCCTCGTACCACCGCCTCTCTGCCTTGGCTGCCTCAATTTCCCCACTGCGGGCGGCGATAATCCCCAGCCTGATGCCAAGGTCCGGCCCCGTCCAGAATTCCCTCCCAGGTCCACTTCTCCCGCCAGTCCAACTCGAATTCCTTCTGCTCCTTCCTCTGCTGCTTGGTCCTTGAGTGGTGGGTGATTCTGTCACGGTTGTCGTCGGTGAAGGAGGACCAAAACGCAGCAGGTATGTGCAGGCCTCATCTTGATTTTTATTACTCTCAAATGAACAATACAAAAATAACAAAAAAACGATACGATCAACAAAAACAGTCTGGTAAGGCACAAGGCTAAACACAGAACAATCACCCCCACAAATACCAAACACAAAACACCCCTAATATATGGGACTCTCAATCAAAGGCAGATAGACACACCTGCCTTCAACTGAGAGTCCCAACCCCCAATTAACCAACATAGAACACACCTCACCAGACTACACATAGAAATACATAAACATAGACCATCAACCAAAAACCCGGAATACTAAATCAAACACCCTTTTAAACAACCACACCACCCTGAACCACATAAACAAATACCCTCTGCCACGTCCTGACCAACCTACAATACTAATTAACCCTTATACTGGCCAGGACGTGACAGTACCCCCCCCCCCCCCTTAAAGGTGCTAACCCGGAAGCCACTTTTAAAACAAAAAACAAACAAAACAACAACCCCAAACAACAAAACAAAAATTCCCCTCTACTAAAGGGAGGGAAGGGAGGGTGGCTGCCGTCAAACACACGGCACTGTGCTACACCCCCCCCCTCCCCAACCCACCTTATAATAGGAGGTGGCTCCGGTCCTGGCCGTTCTGGGCAGTCGGGCCCACTCTGGCAGCTCGGGGCAGTCTGGCCAGTCTGGCAGCTCGGGACAGTCTGGCCAGTCTGGCAGCTCGGGACAGTCTGGGCAGTCTGGCAGCTCGGGGCAGTCTGGCCAGTCTGGCAGCTCGGGACAGTCTGGCCAGTTCTGGCAGCTCGGGGCAGTCTGGCCAGTCTGGCAGCTCGGGACAGTCTGGCCAGTCTGGCAGCTCGGGACAGTCTGGGCAGTCTGGCAGCTCGGGACAGTCTGGGCGTCTGGCAGCTCGGGACAATCTGGGCAGTCTGGCAGCTCGGGACAGTCTGGGCAGTCTGGCAGCTCGGGAGAGTCTGGGCAGTCTGGCAGCTCGGGACAGTCTGGGCAGTCTGGCCACTCCGGCAATTCAGCGCAGTCTGGCCACTCCGGCAGTTCAGCGCAGTCTGGCCACTCCGGCAGTTCAGAGCAGTCTGGCCACTCCGGCAGTTCAGCGCAGTCTGGCCACTCCGGCAGTCAGCGTAGTCTGGCCACCTCCAGCGACTGTTGAATGGCGGGCAGCTTTGACGACTGTTGACTCGGGGGCAGCTCCGACGACTGTTGACTGGCGGGCAGCTCCGACGACTGTTGACTGGCGGGCAGCTCCGACGACTGTTGACCTGCGGGCAGCTCCTGACGGACTGTTGACTGGCGGGCAGCTCCGACGACTGTTGACTGGCGGGCAACTCTGACGACTGTTGACTGGCGGTGCTGGATTTACGCACTTGAAGGGCTAGTGCGGGGAGCGGGAACAGGACGAGTCGGACTGGGTTGACGCACTTCCGGGTCCGCATGAGAGACAGGAGCTGGCAACCCAGGGCTAGGGAGGGCGCACAGACGGTCTAGATCTTACCTCCTGCACAACCCGCCTTGGCTGGATGGAACTAGTAGCACTGTACGAGCGGGGTGCTCGTACAGGGCAGATGGGCTGGTGCAGGGGCCTGATGGTAGCCGTGCGTAGAGCGGGAGTTGGGTAGCCTGGTCCTCGGAGGCGTACCGGCGACCCAGATGCGCTGCGCAGGCATCCTCCCTACCAGGCTGGATGCCCGCTCTAGCACGGCACCTGCGAGGGGCCTGGAATAACTCGCACCGGACTGTGCGTGCGTATGGGTGAGAGTGCGCTTCTCAGCGAAACATAGCGCTCTCCACCCCATACGCTCCTCCATATAACCACGGGTAGCTGGCTTCCGGCTCTTCCTACGCCTAGCCAAACTACCCGTGTGCCCCCCCCAAAAAAATATTTGGGGTGCCTCTCGTGCTTCTCCCTCAGCGCGTCTATGGCCTCGTACCACCGCCTCTCTGCCTGGCTGCCTCAATTTCCCACTGGCGGAGGCGATAATCCCCAGCCTGATGCCAAGGTCCGGCCCCGTCCAGAATTTCCTCCCAGGTCCACTTCTCCCGCCAGTCCAACTCGAATTCCTTCTGCTCCTTCCTCTGCTGCTTGGTCCTTGAGTGGTGGGTGATTCTGTCAAGGTTGTCGTCGGTGAAGGAGGACCAAAACGCAGCAGGTATGTGCAGAGGCTCATCTTGATTTTATATTACTCTCAAAATGACTTACAAAAAATAACAAAAAAAACGACGATCAACAAAAACAAGTCCTGGTAAGGCACAAGGCTAACACAGAACAATCACCCACAAATACCAAACACAAACACACCTAATATATGGGACTCTCCAATCAAAGGCAGATAGACAACACCTGCCTTCAACTGAGAGTCCCAACCCCAAGTAACCAAACATAGAACACACTCACCAGACTACACATAGAAATACATAAACATAGACCATCAACCCCAAAAACCCGGAAATACTAAAATCAAACACCCTTTAAAACACCACACCACCCTGAACCACAATAAAACAAATACCCTCTGCCACGTCCTGACCAAACTACATACTAATTAACCCTTATACTGGCCAGGACGTGACAGGTAATGAAATATTTAGAAATCTTTTGTCATGAAATGCGCCATGCGCGGTGACCCTTATTTACCATTGGGATAGTGTCTTGAACGCAAACGCCGCTGTTGGAACATAACTATGGATTATTTTGGACCCAAACTACATTTGTTATTGAAGTCCAGCGAAAAAATCCTATCGCCATTTGCATAACAAAATTACATTTTTATTTTTTTTCAAATATAGGACTATTTTATATTCGTTTTATAGATACACCTCTCCTGAATCGAACCGATTTCAAAAAGGCTTTACAGCAAAAGCCAAAACATTAGATTATGTTGAGGAGTATATCGTAAAAGTAGCACCATAGCCATTTTCCGACCAACCACATGCATCACAAATAACCAAAAAACAGCTAATGAATGCAGCACTAACCTTTGACAATCTTCATCAGATGACACTCCTAGGACATCATGTTACACAATACATGCATTCTTTTGTTCGATAAAGTTCATATTTATATCTAAAAACAGCATTTTACATCGGCGCGTGACGTTGACTAACTATTTTCCCTCAAATGCGTCCGGTGAAACAGCGCTACAATTTACTAAATTACTATTCGAAAACATTTTTAAAATGTAATATTGTCATTCTAAGATTTAGATTAGCATCTCTTGAAAGCACCTGCAATGCCAGATTTAAAAATAACTTTACTGGGTAATCACACTTTGCGATAAAAGGGGATGCGATACTCAGAACAATAGGCTAGCAATACAGGTCAGCGCCATCTTGGAACAATCGCATATCAAATCTAGTCTTGTATACTATTGTCAATAATCCCTTACCTTTGATTATCTTCATCAGAAGGCACTTCCAGGATTCCCAGGTCCACAACAAATGTATTTTCGTTCGAAAAAGTAAATCCTTTATGTCTTCTTGTTAGCGTGTTCTGAAGGCTGCACCAAAAAGGTACCGTCATGTGCGGGACTCCACTCTTACCAAAATTGTTTTTTTTTTAAATTTAAGTTTGTTCAAAACATGTCAAACGTTGTATACATAAATCTTTAGGGCCTTTTTCAACCAGAGCTCTAATAACATTCAAGGGGGACGATTGCATATGTCTTCAAACATTTCGAAAGGGGAGGGTAGCCAGGGGCGCCGGCGTCATAATGGTGATGGCCCTCCCCATGTGACCACGTTCCATCCACAGACTCTCATTCTGTCAGTTTTCACAGTAGAAGGCTCAACCAACTTTGTAAAGACTGGGGAGATCTAGTGGAAGCAATAGGAAGTGCTCAATGAACCATAGCTCACGGTGTGATTATAGGCAAAGTGATGAGTTGAGTCCGCAATTCAGAATTCCACATCCTGTTACGATCTGTTTCGGGGTTTTTGACTGCCATATGAGTTCTGTTATACTCACAGACACCATTCAAAACAGTTTTAGAAACTTTAGGGTGTTTTCGAATTCCACAAGTATTAATTATATGCATATCCTAGCTTCTGAGTTTGAGTAGGAGGCCATTAAAATGGGCACGATTTTTTTTTCAAAAATCGCTGTGCGCCCCCTATCCTAGGCGACCGTCAAGAGGTTTTAATATTGTAATTTCACACTCGTCTTGTGCTCCAGACCCTAGTAGACACAGACAGAGATAGTGGCCATTAGAGAAAGAGGAGAAAGAGGAGAGAGACCCCGGTGCTGTGGGTTGATTCATCGAGGCATAGAGGAAGGATGTGGGTCCTACATCTGGGCAGCTTCTACTTCTCTCTCTGTACAGCAGAGAGCCACATGCAAAGTAAGTTCCTTTTATCACTACTATTGCTCATATACACATGGCATACATCTCAACAGATACTGTCATATTTTTTTTTACAACAAGTGAAGTAGTATCAGTGCTTCTTGTATTTACTCATGACTGTATCATTTCCCTTCATCAGATGAGGCCCCCTGCATGCAGCATACAACATCACCTTCAGTCCAGCAGAGATAACACCACAGACTGGACTATGTGCTGTTATTCCATGTTCGTTCACTCACCCTGATGACTTCATTCCTCACAGTAGCAATATGGTTTTAAATGCCCTGATGCACGCTGTAGTATTAAAGTCGAAATGGACAAAATTTTCCACTCAAACATTCCTCTATAGCTCATAGAACGGTTACAGAAGGCGAGAGTCACAAGATTCCCCAAGTCTCTCTCCGATTTCAAAGTGTTTATTATTTCTCAAACCGGCACTATGATTTCATATTTACATGAGTGTACATTCTGCTGTTTTCTACATGGATACAAAATCCATGTATAGCGTGACTTAAAGGTAAAGGTAAATTCCTATTGAGCCGACATGTGCATTTACCATGAATACGGGAACATTGCCTCTAAATGTAAATCATGCTATTGTGCGAATCTTCCACTATCCTGATTGAATCTAGGCCATCAGTCTAGTGTTTCTATTTCCTGTCTCCAGCTCTGACCCAGAAGCCCTCAGTGTTTAATCCTCCCCTGAGAGAGGAGAACCAGCTACTCTGAACCTGCATCGCCCCAGGGATCTGCTCTGGAACCCCTCCTCACATCACATGGACATGTAGAGGGACAGGAGACAACATCACTGAGCTCAGAAACAACATCACTACACAAGAGAGAGGATCTGACCAGCGTCCAACAACAACCCGCTTCTGTTCTTGTATAATTTTCAGAATCCAGATTGAATGTTTTATGTTGATACTGAGACTTTTGTTCAACTGAAACTACTGTAGTTAATCATTTTGTTGTTCCTAGTGCTGAATCCAATTGGAAATGTTTTATGATATACAGAGATGTTGTTTAATAACAACTACTTGTCACAGGCATCGTTTTCAACAGACCAAGGCGCAGCGTGTATTGTGCTCATCTTCTTTTATTTGAGAGAACACTTGAACAAAATAAACCAAACGACAAACAACAGTTCCGTAAGGTACAACGACTATAAGGAAACAACCACCCACAAAACAGGCATGATTACGTATGCTTCCAATCAGAGACAACAAAAGACACCTGCCTCTGATTGGATACCATACTCGGCCAAACCTGGAAATGAAAAATAGAAAATGAAAACTAGAACACATTCCCCTAGACAACCAACAAACCCCAAAACACACAAAAACAACCCCCTGCCACGCCCTGACCATTCTACTATGGCAAATGACTCTTTTACCTGGACAGGACATGACACTACTGTACTATAATCGTTTCGGAAAATACTTTATTTACAGCCATGTTTCAGATGTTCCTGTATGTGCCTGGTGGTTGTACATTTTCAATAAGAATATTTTCTAGTTGTACATAGAAGCAAGTTTGGTAAGTTTTCAAGGATTTGTGTCATTTTACTGCCTTTTTTATTGATTGTTTGTCACCCATGGGGAAAGGACCTGACTGTCACGTCTGACCAGTAAAGGGGTATTTGTTATTATAGTTGGTCAGGATGTGGCAGGGGTGGGTATTTGTTTTATATGGTTTTGAGTGTGTGTTTATGTAGAGGGGCGTTTGATTTATGTATTCCGGGGTTTTTGGTTTAGTTCTATGTTGTATAGTTCTATGTCTGTTCTAGGGTATTTAGATCTATGTTTAGGTAATTGGGATTGGGGCCTTCAATTGGAGGCAGCTGGTTATCGTTGCCTCTGATTGAAGGTCCTATATTTAGGAGTATGTTTGTTATGGGTATTGTGGGAGGTTGTTTTTTGCACTGCTGTATTTAGCCTGCAAGACTGTTAGTTCGTTCGTTCGTTTCTTGTTTTGTTTATTTAAGGGTTCACAAATAAAGTTAAGATGAGCACTCGACCCGCTGCGCCTTGGTCCACTTACTACGACGACCGTGAGACTGACAAAGATTTGGAAAAGTAGAGGGGTCAAAACATTTCTTTTTCTTTCTCTTTCCTTTCAGTTTTGCATTTTGATTTGACAAGTGGGTGGGGATATTAGTAGTATGTGTGATTTTAACCAATATATTTCTGTAAATAGAATATTGATACACTGCAGAAAATGTTGGCAAAATGTTATTAAGAATTCTCATTTTGAGCTAGCCAGAGAGCTCAAATGAAATTAATCAAGGAAAAAAGTACATTATGCTTTTAAAAGTTGTGTGCTATAGACAGGTTGGTTGTTTAGCAACAAAACAGATGCGTGCACAACTATGGGGTAAAACAGACGGGTTGGCTTAGATTGTTGACAACATGTAAACTATATTTAGTCTCCAATGTTTGAAAATATAAATACATTTGCTCATTGAGCACTTGTTGTCTCTCAAATACATTGTTACAGTTGTTGGTTAGCTGGGTAGCAAGTTTTGGGGGCATATTAGCAAATAACACCAACAAAAAATACACAATATCAAGTACATAAAACTTGCTTAAATGAGCCACCTACGATTCCCCACACGACAGCTTCGTGTCGTTGTTGCTACTGTAGCTACCTGGCCATCTAGAATCATGACAACACGCGGCCTTCTGCCCCATTGAAGCGTGCAAAGAATGCATCAATGGTATATTTTCCAACCTACCATCTCCACAAATGTTGTTCAACAGTAACTATAGGCTACCAATGGTATAAATCAGGGATGGGCAACTTTGATGGGGGGGAGGCCACAAGAAAAAAATCATCACAGGGGGCCTCAGTGGCTCAGAGGTCTGCATACCCACATCCATACCCACACATGAATTCAGAGCCGGCCCTATCCTTTTGGGGGCGCTAAGCTATATATTGTTTCCCCCACCTTGCGAGCACAACATTTTAGGTCTCCCCTCTTGACACTGGAGAGAAAAAATGTAGGTTTTGGAGGTAATTTCCTGCAACTCAGTTTAAAGCAAGTTTGCTTCAAATCCACACATTTTTCCCGTGGGTGGAGAGAAAAATTAGCAGTTTTATAGCTAGTTTCCTGCAATTCTACACACTTTGCCATAGGGTGGAGAGAAATGTTTGCAGTTTTTAATGATATCTGAGTGAGAGTGACTAACAAAATCAATGGGGCCCCCTCGGTCGGTAATTCGACCATGATTACTGCAAACTGTTTGCTCTACAGTCCCTTCTACAGAATGAGGGCTGCTCAAGAGACCTGTACTTAACACCACTTGTTCAACAGCAGCAACACATACACTCCATTCGAAAAGTATTCAGACCCCTTGACTTTTTCCACATTTTGTTACATTACAGCCTTATTCTAAAGTTAATTAAATTGTTTCCCCCCGATCAATCTACACACAATACCCCATAATGAGAAAGAAAAAACAGGTTTATAGAAATTGTTGCTAAATTATTACAAATAAAAAACTGAAATATCACATTACATAAGTATTCAGACCATTTACTCAATACTTTGTTGAAGCCCCTTTGGCAGCAATTACAGCCGCAATTCTTCTTGGGTATGACGCTAGAAGCTTGGCACACTTGAATTTGGGGAGTTTCTCCCATTCCTCTCTGCAGATCCTCTCAAGGTCTGTCAGGTTGGATGGGGAGCGTCACTGCACAGCTATTTTCAGGTCTTTCCAGAGATGTTTGTTCAGGTTCAAGTCTGGGTTCTGATTGGGCCACTCATTCAGAGACTTGTCCCGTAGTCACTCCTACGTTATCTTGAGTGTGTGCTTAGGGTCGTTGTCCTGTTGGAAGGTGAACCTTCGCCCCAGTCTGAGGTCCTAAGCGCTCTGGAGCAGGTTTTCAACAAGGATCTCTCCGTTCATCTTTTCCTCGATCCTGACTAGACCCCCAGTCCCTGCCGCTGAAAACATCCCCACAGCATGATGCTGCCACCACCATACTTCACTGTAGGGATGGTACCAGGTTTCCACCAGACCTGACACTTGGCATTCAGGCCAAAGAGTTAAATCTTGGTTTCATCAGACTAGTGAATCTTGTTTCTCATTGTCTGAGAGCCTTTAGGTGCATTTGGCAAAGTCCAAGTGGGCTATCATGTGCCTTTAACTGAGAAGTGGCTTCCATCTGGCCAACCTACCATAAAGGTCTGATTGGTGGAGTGCTGCAGAGATGGTTGTCCTTCTGGAAGTTTCTCCCATCTCCACAGAGGAAACCTGGAGTTCTGTCAGAGTGACCATCGGGTTCTTGGTCCCCTCCCTGACCAAGCCAAGGACCTTCTTCCCTGATTGCTCAGTTTGGCTGGGCGGGCCCAGCTCTAGGAAGAGTCTTGGTGTTCCCAAACTTCTTCTATTTAAGAATGATGTAGGCCACTGTGTTCTTTGGGACCTTCAACGCTGCAGACATCTTTTGGTACCCTTCCCCAGATCTGTGCCTTGGCACAATCCTGTCTCGGAGCTCTACGAACAATTCCTTCGACCTCATGGCTTATATTTTGCTCTGACATGCGCGGTCAACTGTGTGACCTTATGTAGACAGTTGTGTGCCTTTCCAAATCATGTCCAATCAATTTCATTTACCACAGGTGGACTCCAATCAAGTTGTAGAAACATCTCAAGGATGATCAATGGAAACAGGATGTACTTGAACATAATTTCGAGTCTCATAGCAAAGGTTCTGAATACTTATGTAAATAAGGTATTTCTGTTTTTAATACATTTGCAAACATTGATAAAAAACAGTTTTTTGCCTTTGTCATTGTGGGGTATTGTGTGTAGATGTATGAGATGTTTTATTTATTTAATCATTTTTACAATAATGCTGTAACGTAACAAAATGTGGAAAAAGCTAAGGGGTCTGAATACTTCAAGGAACATGGTATAGAGCTTAAATGTAAGTATCTTGTGGAAGTAACACCCTACCTAACAAAAAAAGCAAATATCAGTTTCAAAGTGTGAAGAGGAACGAAACTATTTATGACGACATGCACTTCCATTACAACTACACAAATTGACACTGAAATTCATCTGACAGTTTACACATTACTGACACTTTATCAGGCGTTGTTGCCACCAATTTCTTCCATTTCAGGCTGTGATCAGTTGCATTATTACCATGTCTTCTTGTTATTAGGTCAACATAATGTAACGGTGAAAGAGGAATCATCACTCTTCCAAAGTGGGTCTGATATGTCTTTTTACGTGAAAGATTGGGGTATAAAACCAACACAAAAATATATTGAATACAACCCATTAGCCTCTAACGTTGATAATAAAGGAAATACCTAGTCAGTTGCACAGCTGAATGCAAAATAAGTGCATTCAGAACACCATACTTACCATAGTTATTATGTCAGTTAGTATAGAATATGGCAGTTCCTATAGATATGGCCTTTACTATAGAATATGGCAGTACCCTTTTTGAAGCAGATCTTTCATATTGGGTACAGGGTTTAATTTCTCAGACCACAGAGGGCATCAAAAACAGTGAGGCTCTTGCCAGCTTATCTCTATCCAATGCAAGGCATTCTCCATATTATTCACATGCACATGTTACAAACAGCCAATCTTGAAATATGTACACATTTTCTTATAGAAACCTTATAGAAACTATCATATAGTGAAATAAAACTCCATCTGAGTATACAAGGCAAGGGGATTGCAGTGTTGATCAAGATTGGTTGATAGGTGTGGATTGATGGGGTTTGATGGGTTGGTTGATGTGTTTGGGTTGATTATGGTCTACATACAGTACCGTATGGCTGGGCGGTAAACAGTACAGAGGGACTTCCTGGAAGCAGCACCAGGTTAGAGGGAGGAGTAACAGACTGGGGACATGAAGTGACAGTTCACACCCATCAGAGTCTCACAAAGGGCTCACAGTCAACAGGAAGAGAGAGCACACAGAGAGATAATGTGCTGATTCAGTCTTATTCTCTGCATGGATCAACAGACAAGCTATTGAACCATTAAATATTTTTGTCTCGTTACATTGAAGGACTGTTAAAACTTGATTATGGCTATGTAATATAATGGTAATATTATTCATTTATGGAATTACAACACATTGCTTCATAAAGCTTTAAATAGCATAGGAATACATATTTATGAATGCAGTTAAATATATTTATGAGCAATTGTGAAGAAGGCATTCATATAAACCTTGACCATGTGTTTCTATTACTTTCTCTAGGCATTACAGCAAAATACATCTTAGTTGAATAAAAGTGCTTAGAAGGTTGTTATGAATGCCACTGTAGCACTCATAAAGGTGTAATGAAATATTAATATGTGTATTGCTATATGTTGATATTAATACAACACCATTTCATATTCTATTTCACACTCGTCTTGTGCTCCAGACCAGTAGACACAGACAGAGATAGTGACCATTAGAGAAAGAGGAGAAAGAGGAGAGAGACCCCGGTGCTGTGATTGACTCATCAGTGCACGTAGAGGAAGGATGTGGGTCCTCATCTGGGCAGCTCTACTTCTCTCTCTGACAGAGAGAGTGACGTGCAAAAGTAAGGTCCCTTTTATCACTACCATTGTTAATACACACATGGCATACATCCCAACAGATACTATCTCATAACAATTTTTGACGAACAAGTGAAGTAGTAATAGCGCTCAAGAAATCCATCTAAAGCTCAGGAGGGTTATAGAAGGCGAGCGTCCCAACTGGAGACAGACCTGACAAAGAAGAACTGCAGTATGATCATCAACGACATCACTAAGACTGATGCTGGAGACTATCAACTAAGACTGTCCGGAACATTGAACAGTGGAAATAGAAATAAATCTACATTCCGAAAGAAAATAAAAATTGCAGTGAAAGGTGCAGCATTACTATTACTGTTAGTTACAGTGAGATGAGTATTACTTTAGTGTAATTAATCATGTACACTGACTGCAACATACGTAGATCCAATTTACAAAGCCCAAGATTTCCCAAGTCTCCCATTTCAAAGTGTTTATTTTTCTAAACCGGCTCTATGATTTCATACTTTATATGAGTATATGTTTCTGCAGGTTTCTACATGGATACAAAATCCATGTTATAGCGTGACTTAAATGTAAAGGTAAATTCCTATTGAGCCGACATGTGCATTTACCATGAATACGGGAACATTGTCTCTAAATGTAAATCATGCTATTGTACTGATCTTCCACGATCCTGATTGAATTTAGGCCTCAGTCTGTGTTTCTATTTCCTGTCTCCAGCTCTGACTCAGAAGCCCTCAGTGTTGACTCCCTCCTCTGACAGAGGGAGAACCAGTTACTCTGACCTGCACTGCCCCAGGGATCTGCTCTGGAACTCCTCCTAACATCACATGGACATGGAGAGGGACAGGAGACAACATCACTGAGCTCAGAGACAACACCACTATACAAAAGAAGAGGATCTGACCAGCGTTACTACAACCCACTTCTCAACTTTGACCTTTACACCTTCAGCTGAGCACCACACCACCAAGGTCACGTGTCAAGTGACATTCAAAGGGAACATCACCACTGAGGATACAGTGACTTTGAATGTGACTCGTAAGTGGCCTACATCATCTGACCTTATTTTGCACAACCCAACATCTTGTTGTGCTTCAACAGTTATATTTCATGACCATGATTAACTGATTATATACTTTATTTTCAAGTGAGTTTGTGTTTGCAACATGTCACAGATGCAAGCCGCTTCTGAAAACATACATGCTTTGTTCTCTTCATAGAGGAAGTATCTAAAGACATCTTGGCTATGCTGTTGAACCCACCACTGATTGCTGCATTTGCGATTGGTGCAGCCTTCTCAGCCACCATCTGTTGTATCTTCCTGTGTTTGACAGGGACATGTAAAAGGTACATGCATTCTGTTACTGAAGTACAGTTAGTGTTATATGAGTGTTGGTGATTGTCATCAGAAATTCATATTTCCTATCAAGAGTATCAGATATATTGTCAAAAGTTGCAATGCCTTGCACCATGTTGTAATGGAGGTGCTTGCTAATCCCTCTAACATATAGTTATTGAGACATTTTATTTTAATATTTTCCCTAGATGCAAAGAGAGGATCCCAAAGGACTCAGACTCCAAAAGCCCTATAACGAACCTGGAGATGGTGGCATGTGAAGACCAACAGGTGCAGTACCAGTTTCCTTCTTTATTCAGCTTTATCAACATTCAGTTAGCATTGACAGCATAAACAGATATTGGACCACCAAGCTAACAAGATTCCTAACACAGTGCTTTCTGTAATCTACTCCATAGATGGATGCAGGACGGGCTGTGCGGGGCGAACAGACCCCTCTACAGGTGGTGCTGATGGAGGGAGCTGAAAACACAGGACCCCAGACCAGTGGAGCTGCAGGAAACTCTGCCAAAGGGGAAGAACCAAAAGATGTGCACTACGCCGCTATCAACTACTCCCAACTGAAGAAGACTTCTGAGGAGGCAGAAAAAAGACCACCACAACAGAGTCAGAGTACGCCAAAATCAAACGAGAGAATAAGAAAGAAGGGATGAAGATGGAGGAGAGGGGAGTGGAGTGATGGACGAGGAGGAGAACGAGCCAGCAGCAGAGACAGATGAAAATACAGCGCTTTACTCCAATTTCAAGGCTATTATGGGTGGTGAGTGACAAAGCAATTTTCGCTAGAAACGTGGGGGATAGCATGCAGCATTATATAGCCATGTGTTCTTATATCATTTCCTGAATCCAGATTGAAAGTTTTATGTTGATACTGGGACTTTTGTTCAACTGAAACTACTGTAGTTTTGGTGTTGTTTCCTCATGTGCTGAATCAAGTTGGAATGTTTTATGATAATACAGAGACATTGTATAATAACTGAAACTACTGTAGTTAATAGTTTTGGTAAATGATTTATTTTACAGCCCTGTGTCAGATGGTACTGTATGTATCTGGTGGTTTTACATTTTCAATAAGAATATTTTCTAGTTGTACATAGAAGCAAGTTTTGGTAATGTTTTTGTAAAGTTTTTCAAGGAAGTGTCATTTTACTTTTGTAATGATTGTGTTTTGTCACCAGGTGGAAGGACTGACAAAGATGTGGTTTGGAAAAGTAGAGGGGTCAAACCATTTCTTTTTTTCCTCCTCTTTCCTTTCATTTTAGCATTTTGATTTGACAAGTGGGTGGGGATATTAGGTAGTATGTGTGGATGTAATCAATATATTTCTGTAAATACTGTTCTTATACACTGGCGAAAATGTTGGCAAAATGTTATTAAGAATTCTCATTTTGGGCTAGCCAGAGAGCTCAAATGAAATGAATCAAGAAAAAAAGTACATCATGCTTTTAAAGGTTGTGTGCTATAGACAGGTTGGTTGATTAGCAACAAAACAGATGCGTGCACAACTATGGGGTAAAACAGACGGGTTGGCTTAGATTGTTGACAACATGTAAACTATATTTAGTCTCCAGTGTTTGAAAATATAAATACATTTGTACAATGAGCACGGTGTTTCTGAAATACATTGGTTAGCTATGTAGCATTTTTTTGTGCCATATTAGCAAATAACACAAAAAAAGACATTTCAAGAACAACATACAACTTGATGAAACAAGCCACCTACAATTCCCCACATGGCAGCATTGTGTCATTGTTGCTAGATATCTGGCCATCCAGAATCACGACAACACACAGTCTTCTGCCCCATTGAAGCGTGCGTATCGTTTTCATGACATTGTCAGCTAACCCTTTTATGAGAATATTTTTTCTTCATAAGTGCGCATTATTGCAGTATTGTTTTACATTGAGGCACTACCTCACTTAAACTTTTTTTGTATATTCATTTGTTTGTTCTCTGAAATCTGTTAAAAGAATGTATAAGTAGTATATTTTCCAACTTACCATTTTTCATTCAACAGTATTATAGGCTACCAATTGAATAAATCAGGAATGGGCAACTTTGATGGGGGTGGAGGCCACAAGAAAAAAATCATCACAGGGGGCCTCAGTGGCTCAGAGGTCTGCATACCCACATCCATACCCACACATGAAGTCAGAGCCGGCCATATCCTTTTGGGGGCCCTAAGTTAAATGTTGTTTCCACCACCTTGCGAGCACAACATTTTACGTCTCCCCTCTTGAGGGCGGAGAGAAAAAATGAGGTTTTAGAGTTAATTTACTGTAATTCTACAAATTTTGCAATGGGGTGTAAAGAAAAGGTTGCCGTTTTAAAGCAAGTTTGCTTCAAATCCACACATTTTCCCATGGGGCGGAGAGAAAAATGTGCAGTTTTATAGTTAGCCTCCTGCAATTATACACATTTTGCCATAGGGTGGAGAGAAATGTTGGCAGCTTTTAATATGATATCTGAGTGAGAGTGACTAGTAAAATCAATGGGGCCCCCTCGGTCGATAACTCAACCATGATAACTACAAGTTTAGATAGCTGGCCGCTAGACTAACTTACCAACCTTTTTTTTTGCTGACATGGGTTAATTGAGTAACTATCAGTGACTGACATAACAAGAGAGAAACTGCTGATGCAAAACCAAATTTCGAAATTACACCTTGTGTATTATACTATTCTAACTCTCAACAGTAAGCTGAGACCCTGACTGAGTTCCCTTCCCTCCCCCAAAATATTATTATATATATTTTTTCTTTGGAAATTGATCCGTGGCCCTACAAAAGGGGGCCTCCACCAATTGGAATCCCTGGTATAAATATTAATCTGAATATTTTTTTCTTCTCCAAATTTTTTTTTTTTTATAGAACTATTTCAGTTCATTCACCATTTATTCTATGTTGACTTTGGAACACGTATCCATTCGACACATAGATTCAGTTCGACATTGTATCTGAGGCCATCTCCATTTGGAAGTAGTGAATTTTCTTCTTCCAACTTCTGAGTGGGCAAACAAACTGAAATGGTGCATACTGCCACCTAGAGTGTGTTATCTGGACAGGTATAAAGCTGAAGCAAGGATATGCATTTTCTTGGTACCATTTGAAAGGAAACACTTTGAGGTTTGTGGAAATATGAAAGGTATGTAGGAGAATATAACACATTAGATCTGGTAAAAGATAATACAAGAAAAAAACTACATTTTTTTTGTTTGTTTTTGTGCCATCATCTTTGAAATGCAAGAGAAAGGTCATAATGTATTATTCCAGCCCGGGTACAATTTAGATATTGGCCACTAGATGGCAGCAGTGTATGCGCAAAGTTTTAGTCTGATCCAATGAACCATTGCATTTATGTTCAAAATGTTGTATCAAGACAGTCCAAATGTACCTTATTTGTTTATTAACAACTTTTCATGTACAAAACTGTGCACTCTCCTCAAGCAGAGGCATGGTATTATTTCACTGTAATAGCTACTGTAAATTGGACAGTGCAGTTAGATTAACAAGAATTTAAGCTTTCTGCCAATATCAGATATGTCTATGTCCTGGGAAATGTTCTTGTTACATACAACCTCATGCTAATCGCATTAGCCTATGTTAGCTCAACTGTCCCGCAGAGGACCCACTAATCCTGAAGACGTTTTTAACCCATAGGAAGTCCCACCCAGTTGACTACTTCAAAATAGTTTAAGTCCTCAATGGCTCTGCCTGTGCTACAATCGGCCTTTGGGCTCAAGAGTCCTCTATCAAGTGGCGACCCGTCTTTCAGGGCAGGTGGGGCAGAGCCTTACCTGTTTAGCAAAAAACTATATATAGACATTTTATGCTGTTGCCTGTTTTGGATGTTATTTTGGCATTAATACGTGTCACCTATAAGTACGCAAACAATGTAAAAAAAAGATAATTGAGTTAATAAACATGGTATCTTTTTTGCTTTCTTGAGTAAGGCATCTCCAAAATGCAGGTGTTTCAGCCTAGCTCAGTCCTTTCTCTGGTGGTGGGGCAGCCAGCAGAAAATTTGGAGCGTAGGGTTTGGTAATGTTCTCTAGTTGTGCCACAATTGGCTCAGTGTTCGGTCACACATGGGGACACTACGGCACCGCAAAATTGGGTGCTGCCATAGATTTACATTAGAAGTGCCCATCCAAGAAGGCTCAAGGTCTACAGATAAAATGATGTCAAATCAGCATTGATTGGACACATCATGTCGACATCATACTTTCAAAATCTTAGCTAGCAAGCCAGACAAGCAGTCATCATCATGAATCTAGTTGACAATCTACTTGCAAATCCTTTTCAATCCTTGTCATATGAAGAGAAATTATACATAAAACATTTCGGTACTCACCGACCACAAGTTGGAAATGGCAAATTCAACAGTGAGTGGTTTGGAAGGAATCAGTGGCTAACTTGCAAAGCAAACACTAGCCTGCTATTCACTGGAGATGTGTGGTTCAAGTGTGGGTTTGAGGATATTTTTTTCCAAGCTTAAAAGGATAAACATTCACATGCAAAACCATGGGCCAGAATAGTTTGAATACATTGGCCATGCTGTCAATCCAGCATGACTTCTGCCGCATTCAAAACAACTGGAAACACGGAACTGGGAAATCTCAGACTTCAGTGAGTTCAAGACAACTGGGAACTCTGAAAAACTCTGACTGGGAAAATACATTTTGAATGATCATCCAACTCGAAATTCCAAGTCGGGAACTCGGGCCTCTTTCTCGGGCCTCTTTCTAGCTCTCTGACTGTTGTGTCATCAGCAAACTTTATGATGGCGTTGGAGTTGTGCCTGGCCATGGAGTCATGAGTGAACAGGGAGTACAGGAGGGGACTGAGCACGCACCCCTGAAGGGCCCCCGTGTTGAGGATAAGCGTGGCGGATGTGTTGTTACCTACACTTACCACCTGGGGGAGGCCCGTCAGGATATCCAGGATCCAGTTGCAGAGGGAGGTGTTTAATCCCAGGATCGATAGCTTAGTGATGAGCTTTGAGGGCACTATGGTGTTGAACGCTGTGCTGTAGTTAATGAGTAGTATTCTCACATAGGTGTTCCTTTTGTCCAGGTGGAAAAGGGCAGTGTGTAGTGTAATACAGATTGAATCATCTGTGGATCTGTTGGTGCGGTATGCAATTTGTCTACGGTTTCTGGGATAATGGTCTACGGTCTACGGTTTCTGGGATAATGGTGTTGATGTAAGCCCTGACCAGCCTTTCAAAGCATTTCATGGCTACAGACGTGAGTGCTACGGGTTGGTAGTCATGTAGGCAGTTTACCTTAGTGTTCTTGGGCACAGGGACTATGGTAGTCTGCTTGAAACATGTTGGTATTACAGACTCAGACAGGGAGAGGTTGAAAATGTCAGTGAAGAAACTTGCCAGTTGGTCAGTGCATGCTCGGACAACACGTCCTGGTAATCCATCTGGCCCAGCGGCCTTGTGAATGTTAACCTGTTTTAAGGTCTTACTCAATCGGCTGCGGAAAGCGTGATCACACAGTCATCCGGAACAGCTGATGCTCTCATGCATGTTTCAGTGTTACTTTCCTCGAAGCGAGCATAGAAGTTATTTAGCTCGTCTGGTAGGCTCGTGTCACTGGGCAGCTCTCGGTTGTGCTTTCCTTTGTAGTCTGTAAAAGTTTGCAAACCCTGCCACATCCAACGAGTGCCAGAGCCGGAGTAGTATGATTCGATCTTAGTCCTGTATTCAGCTTTGTCCGTTTGATTGTTCGTCGGGAGGCGGGATTTCTTATAAGCTCCGGGTTAGAGTCCCGCTCCTTGAAAGCAGCAGCTCTGCCCTTTAGCTCGGTGCGAATGTTGCCTGTAATCCATGGCTTCTGGTTGGGGTTTGTACATACAGTCACTGTGCAGCGACGCTCCTCAGCCCTGAGTCTCCAGCGAAGCTCCTCAGCCCTGAGTCTCCAGCGACGCTCCTCAGCCCTGAGTCTCCAGCGACGCTCCTCAGCCCTGAGTCTCCAGCGACGCCCTCAGGGCTGAGTCTCCAGCGACGCACCTTAGCCCATAGCCTTCAACAGTGGTCTACAGCCCTGAGCCTTCAGCGGGGGTGGGCAGGTTAGAATGGGGACTAAGGCCGGAGCCAGAGCCACCTCCGTAGTTGGAGGATTGGGGGGGGGGGTTAGGGTTAGGGTTAGGGTTAGGGGTTATTTGGGGTTATTTTTTGTGGGGTTTTTGTTTAGGTGCCTTCGGGGTCTGCACCTTTTGGGTGGGGGGGGGGGGGGGGTACTGTCACGTCCTGACCAGTAAAAGGGGTTATTTGTTATTGTAGTTTGGTCAGGGCGTGGCAGGGGGTTTGTTTTGTGTGGTTCGGGTTTTTGGGTTATGTTCTACATTTTCTATTTCTATGTGTTTATCTAGTTTATCTATTTCTATGTTGGGGTTTTGATAGGACCTCCAATTAGAGGTAGCTGGTTGTTGTTGCCTCTAATTGGAGGCCATATTTAGTTGGGTTAGTTTTCTCTTGTGTTTTGTGGGTGGATGTTTCTGTATAGTCTGTGCACCTTACGGGACTGTTTTCGTCGTTTGTTTTGTTTTGTGTTTTTTCCTTCAATAAATAAGAAGATGGTCAATATACCCGCTGCATTTTGGTCCACTCCTTACGACGATCGTTACACGGACAAGTGAAGTATTACTCATGACTCTATTAAATTCCCTCCATCAGGACAGGCACCTCCAGCAGCAGCTCCAGCAGCTGCAAACAAATACAGCAAACCTTCAGTCCAGAAAAAATAACAGCACAGACTGGCCTATGTGCTGTTATTTCATGTACTTTCACTCACCCTGATCACGTCAAGTTTAGAACAGCAATATGGTACAAATGCCCTACGAACGGCAAATGCGTTAAGGGTAACGACATCATTTTTGAGGCAGAGGACTGTAGAGCTGTCTGGGAGTTTATTGGGCGCCCTCTAGTGAACATTATTACTACTACCACCACCAAGCTGAAGAATCAGACATTTTCTGTCTTGGCTACTTTTCCCATGTTCAACAATTCAAGGTGATCCTCAGATACAACTATTGTCTTTTTACACACAATTATCTTGACATATGTCATTCTTACCTGAGATAAAAGCAACATAGGCTCATTAGAATATGTACAAAATAGTGATATTAACCATTTCAGTTATATGTCACAGCTACTGACATTAGTTGACCACAGGTAACATATTACTTATTATTGAATATAACATTATATTGACATATATCACATAGCATGGGGCTCCATTGGTCCAAAACAGAATGGTAAAGTGTGAAGTAGTTGATGTGTAATTGAGGTCCGATGTCTGTTGCAGAGGTCTCTGGTGGAGGATTCAACAGAAACCATGTGGTTGGTGTTTGGAGCTGCTTCTGCCCCTGTTGCTGAACATCAAAGGTAAAACTCTTATGTTTCTCATTCCCTCTTGTCAGTGTGAATAACTACTCAATTACACACAATATCTTAGACTGCGGAAATGTATTTAAAGACTACATATGTAATACTAGAAAAGCAGTAATCTAGATATGCAATTGCACTGTAAAACTGATTTGGTGGTTTTACTGCATTGACCCAGTTGACTTTTCGAGTGTGTCAAACTTACAGCAAACAGCACTAAAACAAAAGGGTACAGAGTAGACACAGGTTCCAACTGTCACACATGGCAGCAGGGAATCAGACTAATGTTCCAGTGCTGAGGGATGGCTGGCGTCCATCTTGGATCAACCTTGTCCCTCTCACTTAAAGTGTTGCGAGTGGTGAGAGTGAGACATATGCTTCCTCCACATAGGGTCTCTGCTCTTACCATCTCACCCAGGGAGATCCTCATGATATCATCATCTGTTCTCTCTCTCTTTGTTCTCTCTGCTCATCTTTTCTCAGTGATTCCATTTGAAACTGTATATGTATTGTAGATTGTTCATTGATATACAGTTTCGCTCTCAATATTCCAATTTCCAATCTCCCTCATTCCCTCTCTCAGATGTCAGTGGCCAGTGGAATGTTTGGGTACCAAGGGACGTCTCGGCCATGACCAACTCCTGCGTGGTCATCTACTTCACGTTCATGTATGCGGCCACACCGCGGCATCCACGACATCTGGTACTTTGGCAAGCCTTACCCCCAGCTCTTCCCACCTGTGGTGTTCAAGACATTGCGCGTGAAAGTTACAAAGGGCGTACCAAGCTCATTGGGGACCTGCACCAAAGGAACTGCACCCCTCATCAGTAATATAGGTACAGAGCACTCCCTGAGGTACTACTTCCGTGCCGACCTGGACGGTGCCAACATCTACACCTACCCAGACTTCTCTGAGCTCAAGGGCTGGGTAAGCCTGCTGAGACCCCGAGAGGCTTTTTTTTAACAGTGTTTTTTATGGTCTGGATTGCCCTCGCCTGGTAACAATGACAGTAGGAGTTGGCAAGCACAAATAGATATGGGACCAGCCTAGGATTGCCCTAGCTGTGATTATAATTATTTTCAATTTAATGAGAATAGGTAAATGTTGTGAACTGGTTTATTTTAACTCATTCACTCTGTCCCCCACACCAGCCCACATTGACATCCCTGCGGAGATAGTTGCTGATGACGTTGGCATGCTACAGCATCCTCCAGACAACTGTCCAGAGAATAGCCTAGAGATCCAATGGATGTACACAGATTACATGCCTGAACCCCACTATACCTTAGACTACGTGGAAGAGAGCAACACAGCCGCACTGTCAAGCACGCTCACCTTCACCACCAAGCCCATCCACAATGGGAGACAGACAGTACTGCTGCCTGGCAGAGAACAAAGATGGACGAGCCAGCAGCTCTGGGGTGGAAGGTACCTAGTGGTTAAAGTGTTTGGCAAGTAACCGAAAGGTTGCTTGATCAAATCCCCGAGCTGACAAGGTAAAATAGAATAGTATTGTACCACATTACACCACACTACACCATCGCAACTCTACATATCAGTCATACCTCTCTTCAGATGCAACTCTCATTCTGGAAGAGTCCATGTGCACAGTGGTGAGGGAAGGAGTCCAGTGTGTTTTCTTGGCTACGGGTAACCCTGAGCCCATCATTGAGTGCTACCTCCCCGACAAGAACATCAACGACACAGACGGCCTCTACAACTACTACATGCACATGGATGGCCACATGTCCATGGGCATGATAAAACTACGGGAGAAGGGTGAGCAACCTGGGCACTGCAGCGTCAGCAACATGTACAGGTCGGAGAGCTTTTATCTGGAGTTACAGCAGTAGTGTGAGTACACAAGTTCAGGTTTATCGTTAAACACAGAAACAAAGGCATACAATTAAAATGCAAAACATTGTATAGCCAAGCATACATGAGATAGAACTGAAATCAGAAGTGTAGTACCTTTATATGATATCTAGGTTGACTGTATAAGTAACAGCACCAACTGGCTACCCCATTGGCTTGATATGGCAATGGCATTATCTTGAATGTAAATACGTTATAGTACCTAGCTAAATTGTATTTTCTGTTCCTACACTGTCTTCAATATGATGTGCTTGTCCGATGTTAGAGAAGTACATGATGGCAGGGATCGTTGGCACCATCGTTGGAGTGGCTGTCATCGCCTTCATCATCGCAGCAGTGAGATATGTGGGCCATAACAACAAGAAGTGAGTATCCACCCTTCACTAACTGTGACAGGGGTCAATGCGAGTTACAGGTAGTAATTTCCTGTTTGAATTGACGATAAGGAAACCCTTCAGCCAGCCATCCATTCTAAACACCTGTGTATTCATTAGCGGAAATGATTGAACGATGGACAACGTGATAATCATAAGTTATGCTAACGCCAGAGCGAGTTCAATTAATTTGCCATCCCTAGTCCCATTTCTGAAATCCTCTGAGATGGAGATCCAAAATGGCTGCCTGGTGGATTGGGTTAGCAAGCCAGTCTAACCGTAGCCGAAAGTTTGCAGGTTCTTTTCCCTGCTTTGATACTGCTTTGTATCCTTAGCCTGCTATGCTAAAAATACTTAACTACGATGCTTCAGAATTATAGCAATATATCACAGTATTTATGCTGCAATAGTTTATTAGACCATGCCTCAGGACTACTTGGCCTGTTGACTCCTTGTTGTTCCCAGTCCACCTGGCTGTGCTGCAGCTCCAGTTTCAACTGTTCTGCCTGCGGCTATGGAACCCTGACCTGTTCACCGGACGTGATACCTTGTCCCGGACCTGCTGTTTTCAACTTTCTCTCTCTACCGGACCTGCTGTCTCTAACTCTGAATGCTCGGCTATGAAAGCCAACTGACATTTACTCCTGAGGTGCTGACCTGTTGCACCCTCTACAAACACTGTGATTATTACTATTATTTGACCCTGCTGGTCATCAATGAACGTTTGAACATCTTGGCCATGTACTGTTATAATCTCAACCCGGCACAGCCAGAAGAGGACTGGCCACCCCTCAGAGCCTGGTTCCTCTCTAGGTTTCTCCTTAGGTTTCCGCCTTTCTAGGGAGTTTTTCCTAGCCACCGTGCTTCTACATCTGCATTGCTTGCTGTTTGGGGTTTTAGGCTGGGTTTCTGTATAGCACATTGTGACATCGGCTGGTGTAAAAAGGGCTTTATAAATAAATTTGATTGAAATTTCCGACGAAAGCTTTTACAGAAAGTCGCTCCAAGACAATGTGCCAGCTCAACCACAACTAAACCCTTGAAACAATAACCATGAACGTCAACCATCAACCATAAAATGTAAGATTATTAACTACGTTGGGAAACAGGCACTTGTTTTAAAATGGATGCCCAGGCTTGGAGTGTCGCCCTGAGTTATTGGCCATGAGACCGAGTCTGATCTTGTGACTCCACCCCCCAGAGAGAATGGCAACCCTGGGCGGTACCTGGTCTCTAAACTGGAGAACCCAGCGTTGTACTACAGCACAGTCAAGAAGGACAAACAATGTCTGAGAAAGAAAGTGGTGAGACATGATGATGAACATGATAATAATAATTTACCCGTTGCTGATACTATACCCGTTGTTACGGATACACATAGTGTGTATCCTGTATTTGTATTTCTTTTCTCTCCTTCTCCCCTCACAGGTGACAATCATCACTCCCCAATCAGTCATCAATCAGTCCCCAAACAGAAGACACCTGCTCCTCTTCCCTCACCCAATCATATCCCTTTCCCTTGGTTTAAAAACCCAGTCAGTTGTTTTTTCTCCAGATCAATCTTTGTGTTCATTATCTCTCTCTCTCTCTCTCTCTCTTCTCTCTCTCCTCTCTCTCTCTCCCTCTCTCTCTCTCTCTCTCTCTA
>NW_021822895.1:58535-91744 GCF_901001165.1 Salmo trutta | reverse complement strand
AATGTTCCTGAAATGTGACGGGAACGTACCGGTGGGCCCGTTATGAGTTCCAGATGATATCCTGGAGGTTTCATAAAGTAGTTTGTTCTACTCTGAGGCCGGGTCCCAAATGGCATACTGTCCCTTACATAGCGCTATGGGCCCTGATCAAAAGTAATCCACTATGTAGTACAGAGGGTGCCGTTTGGGGTGCAGTAAGCGTCTGGGTTCTATGACTGTTATACTGCCCCCCCCCCCCCCCCCCCATGGGTGGTTCAGTTATTTGGCTCCAACTTGATCTTTCCACTGGTGAGAAACACAGTTCAGTTGAGTTGAGTTGCTGCCATGAGTAATAGTTTAAACTGGTTCTAACAGGAAGTCAGACCTACTGTAGGAAGGCCTATAGGGCCACAGCCCTACTTTCCCCCCTAGTCTCTACACCTCTCTCTGCATTATCAATAACTACTTTCCCCCCTAGTCTCTATACCTCTCTCTGCATTATCAATAACTACTTTCCCCCCTGGTCTCTAGATCTCTCTCTGCATTATCAATAACTACTTTCCCCCCTGGTCTCTAGATCTCTCTCTGCATGATCAATAACTACTTTCCCCCCTGGTCTCTAGATCTCTCTCTGCATGATCAATAACTACTTTCCCCCCTGGTCTCTAGATCTCTCTCTGCATTATCAATAACTACTTTCCCCCCTAGTCTCTATATCTCTCTCTGCATTATCAATAACTACTTTCCCCCCTGGTCTCTAGATCTCTCTCTGCATTATCAATAACTACTTTCCCCCCTGGTCTCTAGATCTCTCTCTGCATTATCAATAACTACTTTCCCCCTAGTCTCTATATCTCTCTCTGCATTATCAATAACTACTTTCCCCCCTGGTCTCTATACCTCTCTCTGCATTATCAATAACTACTTTCCCCCCTAGTCTCTACATCTCTCTCTGCATTATCAATAACTACTTTCCCCTGGTCTCTAGATCTCTCTCTGCATTATCAATAACTACTTTCCCCTGGTCTCTACACCTCTCTCTGCATTATCAATAACTACTTTCCCCCTGGTCTCTACATCTCTCCCTGCATTATCAATAACTACTTTCCCCCTGGTCTCTATATCTCTCTGCATTATCAATAACTACTTTCCCCTGGTCTCTATATCTCTCTCTGCATGATCAATAACTACTTTCCCCTGGTCTCTATACCTCTCACTGCATTATCAATAACTACTTTCCCCTGGTCTCTACATCTCTCTCTGCATTATCAATAACTCCTGCTTGCTCCTTGGGGTGTACGGGCCGAGTAACTGTAGAGAAAAGCACTATGTGACAACTATTGATGGAATAGGGGTTTCTATATACATTTAGTTGGTTGGTTGATTGGTTTGATTGATAGATTGTTTGAAAGACTGATTGACTGACAGTTTGATTGATTGATTTATAGATTTATTGATTGATTGACAGACTCACTGACTGACAGTTTGATTGATTGAATTAGCTACACTTTATAGAAGTTGACACATCTTCCAAATGACCATCAACCATACACCTATTGTGAAGTAAACTCAACCAGCCATAAAGAGTCAAAACACAGGGTTGGCTTTCTCTTCTATACTGAACTAAAATATAAATGCAACATGCAATAACTTCAATCATTTTACTGAGTCACAGTTCATATAAGGAAATCAGTCAATTGAAAAAAAGTTTTTGGACCCTAATTTATGGATTTCACATAACTGGGCAGGGGCACAGCCATGGGTGGGCCTGGGAGGGTATAGGCCCACCCACTGGGGAGCCAAGCCCAGCCAATCAAAACAAGTTTTCTCCACAAAAGGGCTTTATTACAGACAGAAATACTCCTCAGTTTCATCAGCTGTCCGGGTGTCTGGTCTGAAGAAGCCGGATGTGGAGGTCCTGGGTTGGCGTGGATACACGTGGTCTGCGGTTGTGAGGCCGGTTGGACATACTGCCAAATTCTCTAAAACGATGTTGGAGATGGCTTATGGTAGAGAAATTAACATTAAATTCTCTGGCAACAGTTCTGGGGGACATTCCTGTTGTCAGCATGCCAATTGCTCCCTCTAAAACTTGAGATGTATATTTTTGTTCAGTTTACTTTTTCTACTTCTCTGACTGAGCTCTGTTTACCCTAATCTAACAGCACTCTACCATGTTGTCATGTTGTGTTGCTACCATGTTGTGTTGTCATGTTGTGCTGCTACCATGTTGTGTTGTCATGTTGTCATGTTGTGTTGCTACCATGTTGTTGTCATGTTGTGCTGCTACCATGTTGTGTTGTCATGTTGTGCTGCTACCATGTTGTGTTGTCATGTTGTCATGTTGTGTTGCTACCATGTTGTTGTCATGTTGTGTTGCTACCATGTTGTCATGTTGTGTTGCTACCATGTTGTGTTGTCATGTTGTGCTTCTACCATGTTGTGTTGTCATGTTGTTGTCATGTTGTGTTGCTACCATGTTGTTGTCATGTTGTGTTGCTACCATGTTGTTGTCATGTTGTGTTGCTACCATGTTGTTGTCATGTTGTGTTGCTACCATGTTGTTGTCATGTTGTGTTGCTACCATGTTGTTGTCATGTTGTGTTGCTACCATGTTGTTGTCATGTTGTGTTGCTACCATGTTGTTGTCATGTTGTGTTGCTACCATGTTGTTGTCATGTTGTGTTGCTACCATGTTGTTGTCATGTTGTGTTGCTACCATGTTGTTGTCATGTTGTGTTGCTACCATGTTGTTGTCATGTTGGGCTGCTACCATGTTGTTGTCATGTTGTGTTGCTATCATGTTGTTGTCATGTTGTGTTGCTACCATGTTGTGTTGCTATCATGTTGTTGTCATGTTGTGTTGCTACCATGCTGTGTTGCTATCATGTTGTTGTCATGTTGTGTTGCTACCATGTTGTGTTGTCATGTTGTTGTCATGTTGTGTTGCTACCATGTTGTTGTCATGTTGTGTTGCTACCATGTTGTTGTCATGTTGTGTTGCTACCATGTTGTTGTCATGTTGTGTTGCTACCATGTTGTTGTCATGTTGTGTTGCTACCATGTTGTTGTCATGTTGTGTTGCTACCATGTTGTTGTCATGTTGTGTTGCTACCATGTTCTTGTCATGTTGTGTTGCTACCATGTTGTTGTCATGTTGTGTTGCTACCATGTTGTTGTCATGTTGTGTTGCTACCATGTTGTTGTCATGTGTTGATGCCTTACTATGTTGTTGTCTTAGGTCTCTCTTTATGTAGTGTTGTGGTGTCTCTCTTGTTGTGAATGTGTGTTTTGTCCTATATATTTATATTGTATTTTTTATTTTTTATTTTATCCCAGGCCCCCGTCCCCGCAGGAGACCCTTTGCCTTTTGGTAGGCTGTCATTGTAAATAATAATTAGTTCTTAACTGACTTGCCTAGTTAAATAAAGGTTAAATAAATAAAATAAAAAAAATGTGTGTGAAGCTCTGTGGTTATGTTTCCATTTATTAACAGATTATTTTCATCTTTAAAGGCTTACATACAGTACACACTACATGCCATAGACAGCCTAAAGTGGGGTCACTGCACTTTACCACTGTGGCTGAATCCCCCCCCCCCCCATGCCACCCTAGTCCCTATTGCCCTGGTCAAAAGTAGTGCCCTATATAGGGAATAGGGTGTCGTTTAGCACACAGCCCATGTGTTACCCAGCATCGCCGGAGTTCCCTTATTAAAGAGGGAAATCATTTGGGGTCAGATCCGGCATGCAGCAGAAAAAAACAGCACTCAAGAGTTTTGGGTTTGGCTGGAGGGATGGAAGGAGGGGGGGGAGAGTGAGGGAGGGAGGGAGGGAGGGAGAGGGAAGGAGGGAGAGGAGAGATGGAAGGAGGGAGGGAGGGAGAGGGAAGGAGGGAGGGGAGAGATGGGAGGGAGGGAGGGAGGGGGGGGAGAGTGAGGGAGGGAGGGAGGGAGGGAGAGGGAGGGAAGGAGGGAGGGAGAGGGAGGGAGGGAGGGAGGGAGGGAGGGAGGGAGAGGGAAGGAGGGAGAGGGAAGGAGGGAGAGGAGAGATGGAAGGAGGGAGGGAGGGAGAGGGAAGGAGGGAGGGGAGAGATGGAAGGAGGGAGGGAGGGAGGGAGAGGGAAGGAGGAAAGGAGGGAAGGGAGAGATGGAAGGAGGGAGGGAGGGAGAGGGAAGGAGGGAGGGAGGGAGAGGGAAGGAGGGAGGGGAGAGATGGAAGGAGGGAGGGAGGGAGGGAAGGAGGGAAGGAGGGAGGGAGGGAGAGGGAAGGAGGGAGGGGAGAGATGGAAGGATGGAGGGAGGGAGGGAAGGAGGGAGGGAGGGAGAGGGAAGGAGGGAAGGAGGGAGGGAGGGAGAGGGAAGGAGGGAGGGAGGGAGGGAGGGAGGGAGGGAGGGAGGGAGGGAGAGGGAAGGAGGGAGGGGAGAGATGGAAGGAGGGAGGGAGGGTGGGAGGGAAGGAGGGAGGGAGAGTGAAGGAGGGAAGGAGGGAGGGAGGGAGAGGGAAGGAGGGAAGGAGGGAGGGGAGAGATGGAAGGAGGGAGGGAGGGAGGGTGGGAGGGAGAGAGAAGTCAGCCAGTTCTACCACAGATTCATGCATATTTCATGCATAATTGGGTCTGTGAACATCTGCCAGGCTGAGGCAGCGCTACTAATAATTCATGCTGTTCTATTGGTCTCAGCTAAGGGCCGGGAGATGAAGCATCACTACTAAGGGTTCTGAGCTACTGGTGTGAACAACTACAGTACAGACAGAGGGACCTGTCACTTCCCTCTGAACCATGTGGGTTCTCTGCTCTACAGTTCTCTACTCTCCTTTATCTGCTCTGTTCCACTCTCTCTGCCAAAAAAAACTGTAAATGTGAGATGACAGATGAGCTCTACAGAGACAGATCACAACACGGGAGATTATCTTTGCCGCTGTGCTTCTGTTTGCTCTTTGGGGTCTAGGTTGAGCTGCTATAAAGCACTTTGTGACCACTGCTGATGTAAAATAGACTTTTGACTGACTGACACCTTGAACTCTCTCTCTCTCTCTCTCTCATATATTAATATTCAGAATAGCACCACCAACAGATGGTCGATAAATCATTAATTCCTCTTAAACCTGTTTGTGTGCGTTTGAGAACCCAAAATGCTGAGCTAAATGAGGTCCTCCGATGCCGCTGCTGATACTGCTGTCGGGTGCATAGAGACAGGACCTCTACCGTAACACTTGACGACAGCATGATTGCTACTGCTAAAGGGTGCTGCTAGCTACTGAGTACAAGACATTGAAAAGATGTATTTTCAACCAAAAATGATCTTCCAACAGCTAGCTAAGTTAGCATTGCTGCTAGGTGCTGATAGCTAGTTAGCTAGCTAAGTTAGCATTGTTGCTGGGTGCTGTTAGCTAGTTAGCTAGCTAAGTTAGCATTGCTGCTGGGTGCTGATAGCTAGTTAGCTAGTTAAGTTAGCATTGCTGCTGGGTGCTGATAGCTATTTAGCTAGCTAAGTTACCATTGCTGCTGGGTGCTGATAGCAAGTTAGGTAGTTATATTTGCATGGACAGGAACACTAGAACGCTGATTCGGTGAGTGGGTTTATTAGCAAGTGCATCGGCAATGTCGTACCCACAGCGTCTATTAAAAAATTCCCAAACCAGAAACCGTGGATTGATGGCAGCATTCGCGCAAAACTGAAAGCGCGAACCACTGCTTTTAATAAGGGCAAGGTGACCGGAAACATGACTGAATACAAACAGTGTAGCTATTCCCTCCGCAAGGCAATCAAACAAGCTAAGCGTCAGTATAGAGACAAAGTAGAGTCGCAATTCAACGGCTCAGACACGAGAGGTATGTGGCAGGGTCTACAGTCAATCACGGACTACAAAAGGAAAACCAGCCCCGTCGCGGACCATGATGTCTTGCTCCCAGACAGACTAAACAACTTCTTTGCTCGCTTTGAGGACAATCCAGTGCCACTGACACGGCCCGCTACCAAAACCTGCGGGTTCTCCTTCACTGTAGCCAACGTGAGCAAAACATTTAAACGTGTCAACCCTCGCAGGGCTGCAGGCCCAGACGGCATCCCCAGCCGCGTCTTCAGAGCATGCGCAGACCAGCTGGCTGGTGTGTTTACAGACATATTCAATCAAACCTTATCCCAGTCCGCTGTTCCCACATGCTTCAAGAGGGCCACCATTGTTCCTGTTCCCAAGAAACCTAAGGTAACTGAGCTAAATGACTATCGCCCCGTAGCACTCACTTCTGTCATCATGAAGTGCTTTGAGAGACTAGTCAAGGACCATATCACCTCCACCCTACCTGATACACTAGACCCACTCCAATTTGCTTACCGCCCCAATAGGTCCACAGACGACGCAATCGCAATCACACTGCACACTGCCCTAACCCATCTGGACAAGAGGAATACCTATGTGAGAATGCTGTTCATCGACTACAGCTCAGCGTTCAACACCATAGTACCCTCCAAACTCGTCATCAAGCTCGAGACCCTGGGTCTCGACCCCGCCCTCTGCAACTGGGCCCTGGACTTCCTGACGGGCCACCCCCAGGTGGTGAGGGTAGGTAACAACATCTCCACCCTGCTGAACCTCAACACTGGGGCCCCACAAGGGTGCGTTCTCAGCCCTCTCCTGTACTCCCTGTTCACCCATGACTGCGTGTCCATGCACGCCTCCAACTGAATCATCAAGTTTGCAGACGAAACTACAGTGGTAGGTTTGATTACCAACAACGACGAGACGGCCTACAGGGAGGAGGTGAGGGCCCTCGGAGAGTGGTGTCAGGAAAATAACTTCTCACTCAACGTCAACAAAACAAAGGAGATGATCGTGGACGTCAGGAAACAGCAGAGGGAGCAGCCCCCCTATCCACATCGACGGGACAGTAGTGGAGAAGGTAGAAAGTTTTAAGTTCCTTGGACAAACTGAAGTGGTCCACCCACACAGACAGCGTGGTGAAGAAGGCGCAGCAGCACCTCTTCAACCTCAGGAAGCTGAAGAAATTCGGCTTGTCACCAAAAACACTCACAAACTTTTACAGATGCACAATCGAGAGCATCCTGTCGGGCTGTATCACCGCCGGGTACGGCAACTGCTCCGCCCATAACCATAACCCTCTCCAGAGGGTAGTGAGGTCTGCCCAACGCATCACCGGGGGCAAACTACCTGCCCTCCAGGACACCTAAAGATCATCAAGGACAACAACCCTGCCTGTTCACCCCGCTATCATCCAGAAGGCGAGGTCAGTACAGGTGCATCAAAGCTGGAACCGAGAGACTGAAAAACAGCTTCTATCTCAAGGCCATCAGACTGTTAAACAGCCATCACTAACATTGAGTGGCTGCTGCCAACATACTGACTCAACTCCAGCCACTTTAATAAGGGAAAAATTGATGTAATCAATTTATCACTAGCCACTTTAAACAATGCCACTTTATATCATGTTTTCATACCCTACATTACTCATCTCATATGTATATACTGTACTCTATACCATCTACTGCATCTTGCCTATGCCGTTCGGCCATCACTCATTCATATATTTTTTTATGTACATATTCTTATTCATTCCTTTACACTTGTGTGTATAAGGTAGTTGTTGTGAAATTGTTAGGCTAGATTACTCGTTGGATATTACTGCATTGTTGGAACTAGAAGCACAAGCATTTCACTACACTCGCATTAACATCTGCTAACCATGTGTATGTGACCAATACAATTTGATTTGATTTGATTTAGAATACATTTTTCTAAATGACAGCATGGCACTTCTTCCCAAGCTATTTCTGATTTGGAAACCAGTGGAAGGATTCAACCCTCCTCTGGTATGGTAACTATGGAAGGATTCAACCCTCCTCTGGTATGGTAACTATGGAAGGATTCAAACCTCCTCTGGTATGGTAACTATGGAAGGATTCAACTCTCCTCTGGTATGGTAACTATGGAAGGATTCAACCCTCCTCTGGTATTGTAACTATGGAAGGATTCAAACCTCCTCTGGTATGGTAACTATGGAAGGATTCAACCCTCCTCTGGTATGGTAACTATGGAAGGATTCAACCCTCCTCTGGTATGGTAACTATGGAAGGATTCAACTCTCCTCTGGTATGGTAACTATGGAAGGATTCAACCCTCCTCTGGTATGGTAACTATGGAAGGATTCAACTCTCCTCTGGTATGGTAACTATGGAAGGATTCAACCCTCCTCTGGTATGGTAACTATGGAAGGATTCACACCTCTGGTATGGTAACTATGGAAGGATTCATCCCTCCTCTGGTATGGTAACTATGGAAGGATTCAACCCTCTGGTATGGTAACTATGGAAGGATTCAACCCTCTGGTATGGTAACTATGGAAGGATTCAACCCTCCTCTGGTATGGTAACTATGGAAGGATCCTCTGGTATGGTAACTATGGAAGGATTCAAACCTCCTCTGGTGTGGTAACTATGGAAGGATTCAACCCTCCTCTGGTATGGTAACTATGGAAGGATTCAACCCTCTGGTATGGTAACTATGGAAGGATTCAACCCTCTGGTATGGTAACTATGGAAGGATTCAACCCACCTCTGGTATGGTAACTATGGAAGGATTCAACCCTCTGGTATGGTAACTATGGAAGGATTCAAACCTCCTCTGATATGGTAACTATGGAAGGGTTCAACCCTCTGGTATGGTAACTATGGAAGGATTCAACCCTCTGGTATGGTAACTATGGAAGGATTCATCCCTCCTCTGGTATGGTAACTATGGAAGGGTTCAACCCTCCTCTGGTATGGTAACTATGGAAGGATTCAACCCTCTGGTATGGTAACTATGGAAGGATTCAACCCTCTGGTATGGTAACTATGGAAGGATTCAACCCTCCTCTGGTATGGTAACTATGGAAGGATTCATCCCTCCTCTGGTATGGTAACTATGGAAGGATTCAACCCTCTGGTATGGTAACTATGGAAGGATTCAACCCTCCTCTGGTATGGTAACTATGGAAGGATTCAACCCTCTGGTATGGTAACTATGGAAGGATTCATTCTCCTCTGGTATGGTAACTATGGAAGGATTCGTCCTCATCTCTATGTCAAGCCTGCCCTCTACAGGGGAAAGGTGGGATCATGATGAATTTGTAAAGGAGTATTTAAATGTAACTTTTATTTAACTAGGCAAGTCAGTTAAGAACAAATTCTTATTTACAATGACGGCCTACCTGGGAACAGTGGGTTAACTGCCTTGTTCAGGGGCAGAACCACAGATTTTTACCTTGTCAGTTCAGGGATTCATCCAGCAACCTTCTGTTGTTGGCCCAACGCTCTAACCACTAGGCAACCTGCCGCCCCAGTCGGCCTATGTTAGTCAGGGTCAATTTCAATTTCAGTCAATTCTGAAAGTAAATAGAATTTAAATTCCATATGTTCCTCATTGAAAAGTATTGAAGAGAATAGGAATTTCAGTGTAGATCTGCATGGTGTCCCACCCGCCAACCCGCCACCCGCCACCCGCCACCCACCACCCGCCAACCCCTCTTTACGCTACTGCTACTCTCTGTTCATCATACCTGCATAGTCACTTTAACCATATCTACATGTACATACTACCTCAATCAGCCTGACTAACTGGTGTCTGTATATAGCCTCTCTACTGTTATAGCCTCTCTACTGTATATAGCCTCTCTACTGTATATAGCCTCTCTACTGTATATAGCCTCTCTACTGTTATAGCCTCTCTACTGTATATAGCCTCTCTACTGTATATAGCCTCTCTACTGTATATAGCCTCGCTACTGTATATAGCCTCACTACTGTATATAGCCTCTCTACTGTATATAGCCTCTCTACTGTTATAGCCTCTCTACTGTATATAGCCTCTCTACTGTATATAGCCTCTCTACTGTATATATCCTCTCTACTGTATATAGCCTCTCTACTGTATATAGCCTCGCTACTGTATATAGCCTCACTACTGTATATAGCCTCTACTTTTATAGCCTCTCTACTGTATATAGCCTCTCTACTGTATATAGCCTCTACTGTATATAGCCTCACTACTGTATATAGCCTCTCTACTGTTATATCCTCTCTACTGTATATAGCCTCTCTACTGTATATAGCCTCTCTACTGTTATAGCCTCTCTACTGTATATAGCCTCTCTACTGTATATAACCTCTACTGTATATAGCCTCTCTACTGTATATAACCTCTCTACTGTATATAGCCTCTCTACTGTATATAGCCTCTCTACTGTATATAGTCTCTCTACTGTATATAACCTCTCTACTGTATATAGCCTCTCTACTGTTATATAGCCTCTCTATTGTATATAGCCTCTCTACTGTATATAGCCTCTCTACTGTATATAACCTCTCTACTGTATATAACCTCTCTACTGTATATAACCTCTCCACTGTATATAGCCTCTCTACTGTATATAGCCTCTCTACTGTATATAACCTCTCTACTGTATATAGCCTCTCTACTGTATATAACCTCTCTACTGTATATAACCTCTCTACTGTATATAGCCTCTCTACTGTATATAGCCTCTCTACTGTATATAGCCTCTCTACTGTATATAGCCTCTCTACTGTATATAGCCTCTCTACTGTATATAGCCTCTCTACTGTATATAGCCTCTCTACTGTATATAGCCTCTCTACTGTATATAGCCTCGCTACTGTATATAGCCTCACTACTGTATATAGCCTCTCTACTGTATATAGCCTCTCTACTGTTATAGCCTCTCTACTGTATATAGCCTCTCTACTGTATATAGCCTCTCTACTGTATATATCCTCTCTACTGTATATAGCCTCTCTACTGTATATAGCCTCGCTACTGTATATAGCCTCACTACTGTATATAGCCTCTACTTTTATAGCCTCTCTACTGTATATAGCCTCTCTACTGTATATAGCCTCTACTGTATATAGCCTCACTACTGTATATAGCCTCTCTACTGTTATATCCTCTCTACTGTATATAGCCTCTCTACTGTATATAGCCTCTCTACTGTTATAGCCTCTCTACTGTATATAGCCTCTCTACTGTATATAACCTCTCTACTGTATATAGCCTCTCTACTGTATATAACCTCTCTACTGTATATAGCCTCTCTACTGTATATAGCCTCTCTACTGTATATAGTCTCTCTACTGTATATAACCTCTCTACTGTATATAGCCTCTCTACTGTTATATAGCCTCTCTATTGTATATAGCCTCTCTACTGTATATAGCCTCTCTACTGTATATAACCTCTCTACTGTATATAACCTCTCTACTGTATATAACCTCTCCACTGTATATAGCCTCTCTACTGTATATAGCCTCTCTACTGTATATAACCTCTCTACTGTATATAGCCTCTCTACTGTATATAACCTCTCTACTGTATATAACCTCTCTACTGTATATAGCCTCTCTACTGTATATAGCCTCTCTACTGTATATAACCTGTCTTTTTACTGTTGTTTTATTTCTTTATTTACCTATTGTTCACCTAATACCTTTTTTTGCACTATTGGTTAGAGCCTGTAAGAAAGCATTTCACTGTGAGGTCTACTACACCTGTTGTATTCAGCATTTCACTATAAGGTCTACTACACCTGTTGTACTCAGCATTTCACTGTGAGGTCTACTACACCTGTTGTATTCAGCATTTCACTGTGAGGTCTACTACACCTGTTGTATTCAGCATTTCACTGTGAGGTCTACTACACCTGTTGTATTCAGCATTTCACTGTGAGATCTACACCTGTTGTATTCAGCATTTCACTGTGAGGTCTACTACACCTGTTGTATTCAGCATTTCACTGTGAGGTCTATACAAGTTGTATTCAGCATTTCACTGTGAGGTCTACTACACCTGTTGTATTCAGCATTTCACTGTAAGGTCTACTACACCTGTTGTATTCAGCATTTCACTGTGAGGTCTACTACACCTGTTGTATTCAGCATTTCACTGTGAGGTCTACTACACCTGTTGTATTCAGCATTTCACTGTAAAGGTCTACACCTGTTGTATTCAGTATTTCACTGTGAGGTCTACTACACCTGTTGTATTCAGCATTTCACTGTGAGGTCTACTACACCTGTTGTATTCAGCATTTCACTGTAAGGTCTACTACACCTGTTGTATTCAGCATTTCACTGTGAGGTCTACTACACCTGTTGTATTCAGCATTTCACTGTGAGGTCTACTACACCTGTTGTATTCAGCATTTCACTGTAAGGTCTACTACACCTGTTGTATTCAGCATTTCACTGTGAGGTCTACTACACCTGTTGTATTCAGCATTTCACTGTAAGGTCTACTACACCTGTTGTATTCAGCATTTCACTGTGAGGTCTACTACACCTGTTGTATTCAGCATTTCACTGTGAGGTCTACTACACCTGTTGTATTCAGCATTTCACTGTAAAGGTCTACACCTGTTGTATTCAGTATTTCACTGTGAGGTCTACTACACCTGTTGTATTCAGCATTTCACTGTGAGGTCTACTACACCTGTTGTATTCAGCATTTCACTGTAAGGTCTACTACACCTGTTGTATTCAGCATTTCACTGTGAGGTCTACTACACCTGTTGTATTCAGCATTTCACTGTGAGGTCTACTACACCTGTTGTATTCAGCATTTCACTGTAAGGTCTACTACACCTGTTGTATTCAGCATTTCACTGTGAGGTCTACTACACCTGTTGTATTCAGCATTTCACTGTAAGGTCTACTACACCTGTTGTATTCAGCATTTCACTGTGAGGTCTACTACACCTGTTGTATTCAGCATTTCACTGTAAGGTCTACTACACCTGTTGTATTCAGCATTTCACTGTGAGGTCTACTACACCTGTTGTATTCAGCATTTCACTGTGAGGTCTACTACACCTGTTGTATTCAGCATTTCACTGTAAAGGTCTACACCTGTTGTATTCAGTATTTCACTGTGAGGTCTACTACACCTGTTGTATTCAGCATTTCACTGTGAGGTCTACTACACCTGTTGTATTCAGCATTTCACTGTAAGGTCTACTACACCTGTTGTATTCAGCATTTCACTGTGAGGTCTACTACACCTGTTGTATTCAGCATTTCACTGTGAGGTCTACTACACCTGTTGTATTCAGCATTTCACTGTAAGGTCTACTACACCTGTTGTATTCAGCATTTCACTGTGAGGTCTACTACACCTGTTGTATTCAGCATTTCACTGTAAAGGTCTACACCTGTTGTATTCGGCGCACCTGACAAATAAACTTTGATTTGATTCTGAATTGACTGAAATTTAAATGTCACTGACCCTTAACCCAGACGTTAGTACGTCATCAAAACATCATAGAATAGCTTCCCTGTGATCAGTGTGGATCAAAGAAGATAACATCCCGTAGACACTAGAGATGAAAGACGGGCAAATTGAACCGTTTCTGAAAGTGGCTTTAAAAACGTATTTTAGCTCAGTAACTGTTATTAACGGAGAGAGGAAGCCTTTCATCACTATCCGTTGTTTACTAAAACAAAAAAAAGGTGATGCAGTCTTATCTATAGTCCCTGTAGATTTAAACATCTGAATTATTTCATGCACCATCTCTTTCGGGGGCATCTCCTACACAGGTGCGACATCATTATCGTCAGGTCCTAGAGATATCGAGTTACTGATTTGATCGGACTCTTCTCATCCAGAAACTTAACAATGTAACAATTGAATACAGAGCGGAGGATTTATTTGGGGGGGGGGGGGGGGGGAAGGACTGATGACACAAAAAGCTGTAAATTAACTAAAAGCTTTAAAAATCCTCCACAATCTACTTACTGTTCCACTATGAAGGACACTATCAGCTCTAAACCCAAACCACCACATTGAGGAGAAAAAAGATGGACGTTGAAACTGGTCTCTCTCTGTCTCTCTCTCTCTGTCTGTCTCTCTTTGTCTGTCTGTCTCTCTCTCTCTGTCTCTCTGTCTGTCTCTCTCGCTCTCTCTGTCTGTCTCTCTGTCTCTCTCTCTCTCTCTCTGTCTCTCTCTCTCTCTGTCTCTCTGTCTCTCTCTCTGTCTCTCTCTCTCTCTCTGTCTCTCTCTCTCTCTCTCTGTCTGTCTCTCTGTCTGTCTCTCTGTCTCTCTGTCTCACTGTCTCTCTCTCTCTCCCAGTTATTGGAAAGTATTTCAGTAAGGATTACCAAATGTGGCCGTGGTTCAGTAACACAAGCGGACCCAGATGTAGGCTGCTTTCTACATGGCACCCTATTCCCTATATATAGTACACTACTTTAGACCAGAGCCCTATTCCCTATATAGTACACTACTATAGACCAGAGCCCTATTCCCTATATAGTGGTACTACTATAGACCAGAGCCCTATTCCCTATATAGTGCACTACTTTAGACCAGAGCCCTATTCCCTATATAGTACACTACTTTAGACCAGAGCCCTATTCCCTATATAGTGCACTACTATAGACCAGAGCCCTATTCCCTATATAGTGCACTACTATAGACCAGAGCCCTATTCCCTATATAGTACACTACTATAGACCAGAGCCCTATTCCCTATATAGTGCACTACTATAGACCAGGGCCCTATTCCCTATATAGTGCACTACTATAGACCAGGGCCCTATTCCCTATATAGTGCACTACTTTAGACCAGGGCCCTATTCCCTATATAGTGCACTACTATAGACCAGAGCCCTATTCCCTATATAATACACTACTTTAGACCAGAGCCCTATTCCCTATATAGTGCACTACTATAGACCAGAGCCCTATTCCCTATATAGTGGTACTACTATAGACCAGAGCCCTATTCCCTATATAGTGCACTACTTTAGACCAGAGCCCTATTCCCTATATAGTGGTACTACTATAGACCAGGGCCCTATTCCCTATATAGTACACTACTATAGACCAGAGCCCTATTCCCTATATATAGTGTACTACTTTAGACCAGAGCCCTATTCCCTATATAGTGCACTACTTCAGACCAGAGCCCTATTCCCTATATATAGTGCACTACTTTTGACCGGGACCCGTAGGGAATAGGGTGCGATTTGGGACACATTGCAGGCTTCCATTTTACTGTCTGTGAATGTTGGAGGGTTGTTTTATGTTTCAGTGCTTTTCACATCACTTCACTAACGATCAACCCTGTGGCTCTGACCCTTAATCACGACTCTCAGTTCCATTAATCAGACCAGTGTTTCTCAAACTTGGTCCTCGGGACCCTAAAGGGGGTCCACGTTTTTTTTTTTTTTTTTCCCGCCCTAACAGTTGATTCAAAAGATCAAAGCTTGATGATTAGTTGATTAGTTTTTTAATCAGCTGTGTAGTGTTAAGGGAGGGAGGGAGGGAGGGGGAAATATTTTTAAAAAATTGTTCACCCATTTTGGGGTCCTGAGGACTGAGTTTGGGAAACCCTGCAGTCATTGGACGAAGGCGTCTTCAGGAAGGGGGAGTTTTGTTGAGAGCCGCGACACTCGGTCTGAATATTAACACGCATCGATTCAAGTTTAGAGATGGAGTATTTGACTGTTTTAGCTGCCAGAACATGTAAAGTCCTTGGACCTGAGTAAAAATCCTTTGAAGAAGTTTTGTTTTAGGTCTACTTAACTTTAGGCAACTTTTTATTTATTTTACTCCACTACATTCCTAAAGAAAATAATGTACTTTTTACTCCCATTTTCCCTGACACCTAAAAAAGTACTTGTTTACATTTCAAATGCTTAGAAAAATGGTCCAATTCACACACTTAAGAAAAACACATCTCTACGGCCTCTGATCTGGCGGACTCACAGACTCACTAAAACACACATGCTTCGTTTGTAAATTATGTCTGAGTGTTGGAGTGTGCCCATTGCTATCCGTAAAAATAGTACTGTACAAAAAAAGTAAAAAAAAAAAATTATGAAATGTCTGCATTCACTACTGTAAGTCGCTCTGGATAAGAGCGTCTGCTAAATGACTAAAAATGTAAATGTAATGTAAAATGTAAAAAAATAAATTAAAAACAAATCATGCCGTCTAGTTTGCTCAATATAAGGAATTGAAGTGACTTAGAGCATCTACTTTGACTTGTGATACAACACTGTTATTGGAGGTGAGAATCTCCACGGGTCAATTTACATGAACTACCGTAGTTGAACTCAGAAAATACAACAGTACATACATTCACAAGACTTTTGAGGACGAGATGGTCGTATAGATTGAGAGGGAAATATCAGAGGCACACACACACACACACACACACACACACACACACACACACACACACACTGCCTTAACTTATCTCATTTGCACTCACTGTATATAGACTTTTTTTGTTTTCTTTTGTTCTACTATATTATTGACTGTATGTTTTGTTTATTCCATGTGTAACTCTGTGTTGTTGTTTGTGTCGAACTGCTTTGCTTTATCTTGGCCAGGTCACAATTGTAAATGAGAACTTGTTCTCAACTGGCCTACCTGGTTAAATAAAGATGAAATAAATAAATAACACACACACACACACACACACACACACACACACACACACACACACACACACACACACACACACACACAAAGCCATGAAATTATAATGTCATCCACCAGGAGTCGCCAGTGGCTAGGCTATCAGTTTGCCTCCGAATGTCGACAATGCAGCAACAGCATTAATCATGATATGTAATTCAGACTAACAGTCTGACAATAATCAGTCACTGCAACCATTTTTACACAGCCACAGGTATTGATGTGAATCTGAGTGTCGTCTGGTTCATTTGAGTTTCCGTTATGATGAAGTAAAGACAGGGAAAAGGTCTGTGGTTAGGGGTCATTGTTGTTGGCTCTTTCGGTCGAAAGCGGCCCGCGTCTGGGCTCAAGCATAGGCCCTCTCTCTCTCTGTCTCTCTCTCTGTCTGTCTCTCTCTCTTTGTCTCTCTCTGTCTCTCTGTCCTTCTCTTTGTCTGTCTCTCTCTGTCTGTCTCTCTCTCTCTCTCTCTTTGTCTGTCTCTCTCTGTCTCTCTCTCTGTCTCTCTCTTTGTCTCTCTCCCTCTCTGTCTGTCTCTCTCTCTCTCTGTCTCTCGCTCTCTCTCTCTCTCAGTTCAGTTCTCAGTTTGTTCAGTCCAACGAGATAAAGTTTAAGGCACTCGGGTGCAATGGAATCTTTGGTTCCCTTCTCGGAAGAGATAAAGACTGCGGTTCGTCTTGAGTAAAACAAAGATGCAGGTTCCTCTCAGGTGATTCTTCATCATAAAAGTCAAATTTGCTTTGGGTTTCTTGCAGCGATGTTAGGTTTCCAAGGAGATGGGATCATTGAGACCTTCCAGGCGTGGCCTACACCTCACAAAGATCTGATCTCATTTCTGATTAGTAAATCCTCTTATTTCACAGGAAGACTAACAGAAGACGAGCTCTAATGGCCGGTCTGTGTCATTGGGACCGCTCCGTTGATCGTAAGGATTCAGCATAGCAATGTTCATACGATATAAACCTGAGATTTGCCCAGTGTTCACAGAATGCCAAAAGAATAAATAAAGTGTCTTGAACAAGAACAAACTATCTCCAGGGTGAAATATTGTAGTCTGCAGAGTCCAAACATGGCCTTAGTCAAAATCCCACACAGCGTATGTTACAGCACAATCCACAAGGTTATATCAACATGTCACAGCTTCAACAGTTTTAATACAGTGAAGAAAACAACATGTTTACAATGTCCTTTGTTTGTTGCTCTTGACATTTTCTCTTCATTAAAAGGAGAGTGAGGGAAGAACGGTTCCTTTGTTAAAGCACGACTCTTGTCGCCCAAGGTCTCTTGACGACTGTAATATAAAATTAATAACAATTGCTTCCCAAAAAAAACATATTTTTTTACTACTAGACCTGGTTATAGGTAACAATCCTTAGTACACTGAGTGTACAAAACATTAAGAACACCTGCTCTTTCCATGTCATAGACTGACCAGGTGAATCCAGGTGAAAGATATGATCCCTTATTGATGTCACCTGTTAAATTCACTTCAATCCTTGTAGATGAAGGTGGAGGAGACAAGTTAAAGAAGGATTTTTAAGCCTTGCGACAATTGAGACATAGATTGTGTACGTGTCCCATTCAGAGGGTGAACGGGCAAAAAAAAGATTGAAGTGCCTTTGAACGGGGGATGGTAGTAGGTGCGAAGCGCACCAGTTTGAGTGTGTCAAGAACGGCAACGTTGCTGGTTTTTTTTCTTCCCACGCTCAACAATTTCCCGTAACAGCACCTGTTATTTCTTTTTGGTTGCTCCTTCAGTTAGCGAGGTGCCTGAGAGCTTCGACAAGGGCATCTTGCACGTCGTCTCTTGGTGCGCAGGACAAATAAAAATCCAACAAAACAGACCTCCGGTTGTGGCATTGAATGACACAACGCAGAACGAAGCACGCTACATAGGCAGCAGCATGAGTCCATGGATCCATCTTGCCTGTTTACAGGCTGGGGACGGTGGTTAGGTCCCTTGATACCAATTGAGCAATGAACAACACCTTGTAGAATCAACACCCTGAAGATAGGCGTACCTAATAAACTGTCCAAATGAGTGTAAACACAATGATCCGCATGGGGAAAACACACTAGGCCTAAGTGAAACCATCTGTAGCCTACTTTTCAGACAACTTTACACACAGCCTACACTCTCCCTCACACATCACTCTCTCTCTCGCTCACACACACACACACACACACACATACACACACACACACAGAACATTAGCATCGTAGCTGTCATTGCGGGACTCTGAAACAACTGAATTGAGCCCATATTTATTGTCAACCTACTATATGTATTGAACATTATTCCAGAGGAAAAACAATACTGGATGTTTTGGGGTCTGATAACTCTGAGGAGGACGTTGGGAAAAAATATCTTGGGTATTCAGTTGACTGATACCCCATTTCATTGCTTCCCTAACCCAACCTTGTTTAACATTATCTAGTCTAAATACGGCATGATTTCACAAATTTTAACCTCTGCGTCACTTTAAAAATAGGTACTTTTATTTGGAAGGTAAATTCCACTATTGTAACTAATCCTTATTGTGGCTAGCTTCACAACACATAACCCGGTCTGGTCGAGCCTCATTAGCCAGATGAAGCTAGCTGGCTGCTTATAACGTTAGCTTTAGGGCAACAGGGTTAAGTAGCTGGCTAGCTATTTATTTTCATGAACTGAAGTTCAATTTCAATAGACGAACAACAAGTGGCAACCTAGCTAATACTAAACTCCCAAGGATTACTAAATCATTTGCTAAGAATAATGAAAATGACTGCAGTTTCTACTGGTTGTTGTTTTCAGGCTGGTTGTATTGGTGCTAGCTAGGTTACCAAGCTAAAGCTAACTAGCTCGCTAACCCAGGAAGTAGCGGTCAAGTAAATAATGCTTTATTACCAACGCTGTATTTTAAACACATTGTTCGTGTCTGGTGTGTTTGCTTGTTTGTAGACTTTGTTGTTGTACAGCTTTGACAGTGCTACTGATAATAGTGGTGGCGCTTGGCTGCAAATTCATTACACACGACATTATATAATAGAACTGTGTTATTTGACTTGTCAAATAATTAAAACGCTTATTTAACGCGTCCAATTGTTATTTGACATGTATCTTTTTTTTTTTTTACATGTAAAGCCCCCAAACTGCGCTCCATACTTACTCAGTAACAGCTTCCTCACTGCCTGATAGTCAGCAGCAGCAAGTCACAGAGAAATTAATATATTTATTTTTTTAAGAGAAACGCCATGGCGGCCAAAGTGCAATATGAGAAATAGCCCAGCAAAGAAAACCCTGCAACCCGTGACCAATACAATTTTTACCTGGAATATAGTTTTTTTTTAAGTATCCCAATGCAAGAAAATATCTGACATGGCAACCCTACAGACGGCTCCGTAGGGTTAGAAAACATCAGACATGGCAACCCTACAGACAGCTCTGTAGGGTTAGAAAACATCAGACATGGCAACCCTACAGACGGCTCCATAGCCCGTCCATAGGGTTAGAAAACATCAGACATGGCAACCCTACAGACGGCTCTGTAGGGTTAGAAAACATCAGACATGGCAACCCTACAGGCAGCTCTGTAGGGTTAGAAAACATCAGACATGGCAACCCTACAGACGGCTCTGTGTGACGTCACGCACCCAATAAGGCTCAGCCAATCAGCCGACGGGGTTCTATTTCGAATTTGCCACCCGCCTTTCCGTCCGAAAGACATTTTGTGGACGGGACATGAGTATAATATTTTCTGCCTGTGTGTGATGTAGGATGTGAAATCTAACACCATTTGAAGCTGTGATGTCCCTCATTCCATTCCATTTGGTCTTCCGACTGGGATTTGATTTGTTTTTTTTGTTTTTAATTTTTATTTATTTAACCATCAACTTTTGACTGAACATTATGTCACAGCCAATGACAAAGCACATGCCTGCAATCCTTATATAATAGTGCCTGCAGGAGAGTGGTTTGGTCACTTTCAGAGATCGATTTATAGCCAACTTGATCAAAGTAATAAAAAAAAAATATGAATAGATTTTAAACAAAAAAAACACTTTGTCATAGACGGACAAGATTAATGTGAGATGAAAAGTGTGTTCCTATCGCGTTCAGGAAGCTAGAGCTCAGTGTTCACAGTGGTGGTGGGGTAGATGTTTTGATCAAGACAGACCTTCAGAAATGATGCACATTTTCTCGAACACTTAAAATACAAAACATAGGTGGTGGGCCAATGCTGAAAAATGAGAAGTTAATCGAACCAAGTCGAGGGAGGAGCTGATTTTTTTGTTTGTTTTTTTGTATATGACAGTAAAGCAATCTTATTATGACTATACAATTTGTTGGCACCTTTAATTCGTGCACATTTTCTCATAAAAAGTACAGTACCAGTCAAAAGTTGGAACAAACCTACTCATTCAAGGGTTTTTCTTTATTTTTTACTATTTTCTACATTGTTGAATAATAGTGAAGACATCAAAACTATGAAATAACACATATGGAATCATGCAGTAACCGAAAATATATCAAATATATTTTATATTTGAGATTCTTCAAAGTAGCCACCCTTTGCCTTGATGACAGCTTTGCACACTCTTGGCATTCTCTCTTCATTCCCTTGAATGAGTAGCTGTGTCCAAACTTTTGACTGGTACTGTAAGTTATCACACCCCTTTGCTATGATACGCCAAATGGAGCTGAGGTGCAGCCAACTTACTTTGATCATCCTTGAGATGATCTAAACCATGAAACTAAAGTCAGCAAAAAAAAAAAGAAAACGGCCCTTTTTCCAGGACACTGTCTTTAAAAAAATTATTCTTAAAAATCCAAATAACTTCACAGATCTTCATTGTAAAGGGTTTAAACTAGTTTCAGACCAGTATGTAGAGGGATCTAGTTTCAGACCAGTATGTAGGGGATCTAGTTTCAGACCAGTATGTAGAGGGATCTAGTTTCAGACCAGTATGTTGTAGGGGATCTAGTTTCAGACCAGTATGTAGAGGGATCTAGTTTCAGACCAGTATGTAGAGGGATCTAGTTTCAGACCAGTATGTAGAGGGATCTAGTTTCAGACCAGTATGTAGAGGGATCTAGTTTCAGACCAGTATGTAGGGGGATCTAGTTTCAGACCAGTATGTAGAGGGATCTAGTTTCAGACCAGTATGTAGAGGGATCTAGTTTCAGACCAGTATGTAGAGGGATCTAGTTTCAGACCAGTATGTAGGGGGATCTAGTTTCAGACCAGTATGTAGAGGGGATCTAGTTTCAGACCAGTATGTAGAGGGGGATCTAGTTTCAGACCAGTATGTAGGGGGATCTAGTGTCAGACCAGTATGTAGGGGATCTAGTGTCAGACCAGTATGTTGTAGGGGATCTAGTGTCAGACCAGTATGTTGTAGGGGATCTAGTTTCAGACCAGTATGTAGGGGGATCTAGTTTCAGACCAGTATGTAGGGGGATCTAGTTTCAGACCAGTATGTAGGGGGGATCTAGTTTCAGACCAGTATGTAGGGGGGTCTAGTTTCAGACCAGCATGTTGTAGGGGGGATCTAGTTTCAGACCAGTATGTAGGGGGGTCTAGTTTCAGACCAGTATGTAGGGGGGATCTAGTTTCAGACCAGTATGTAGAGGGATCTAGTTTCAGACCAGTATGTAGGGGGATCTAGTTTCAGACCAGTATGTAGAGGGATCTAGTTTCAGACCAGTATGTAGAGGGATCTAGTTTCAGACCAGTATGTAGGGGGATCTAGTTTCAGACCAGTATGTAGAGGGATCTAGTTTCAGACCAGTATGTAGAGGGATCTAGTTTCAGACCAGTATGTAGGGGGATCTAGTTTCAGACCAGTATGTAGAGGGGGATCTAGTTTCAGACCAGTATGTAGAGGGGGATCTAGTTTCAGACCAGTATGTAGGGGATATAGTGTCAGACCAGTATGTAGGGGATCTAGTTTCAGACCAGTATGTTGTAGGGGATCTAGTTTCAGACCAGTATGTAGGGGGATCTAGTTTCAGACCAGTATGTAGGGGGATCTAGTTTCAGACCAGTATGTAGGGGGGTCTAGTTTCAGACCAGTATGTTGTAGGGGGGGATCTAGTTTCAGACCAGTATGTAGGGGGGTCTAGTTTCAGACCAGTATGTAGGGGGATCTAGTTTCAGACCAGTATGTAAAGGGATCTAGTTTCAGACCAGTATGTAGGGGGGTCTAGTTTCAGACCAGTATGTAGGGGGATCTAGTTTCAGACCAGTATGTAGGGGGATCTAGTTTCAGACCAGTATGTAAGGGGATCTAGTTTCAGACCAGTATGTAGATGGATCTAGTTTCAGACCAGTATGTAGGGGGATCTAGTTTCAGACCAGTATGTAGAGGGATCTAGTTTCAGACCAGTATGTAGGGAATCTAGTTTCAGACCAGTATGTAGGGGGATCTAGTTACAGACCAGTATGTAGGGGGGTCTAGTTTCAGACCAGTATGTAGGGGATCTAGTTTCAGACCAGTATGTAGAGGGTCTAGTTTCAGACCAGTATGTAGAGGGTCTAGTTTCAGACCAGTATGTAGGGGGGTCTAGTTTCAGACCAGTATGTAGGGGGGTCTAGTTTCAGACCAGTATGTAGGGGGATCTAGTTTCAGACCAGTATGTAGAGGGGTCTAGTTTCAGACCAGTATGTAGGGGGTCTAGTTTCAGACCAGTATGTAGGGGGTCTAGTTTCAGACCAGTATGTAGGGGAGTCTAGTTTCAGACCAGTATGTAGGGGGGATCTAGTTTCAGACCAGTATGTAGGGGGATCTAGTTTCAGACCAGTATGTAGAGGGATCTAGTTTCAGACCAGTATGTAGAGGGATCTAGTTTCAGACCAGTATGTAGAGGGATCTAGTTTCAGACCAGTATGTAGGGGGATCTAGTTTCAGACCAGTATGTAGGGGGATCTAGTTTCAGACCAGCATGTAGGGGATCTAGTTTCAGACCAGTATGTAGAGGGGTCTAGTTTCAGACCAGTATGTAGGGGTCTAGTTTCAGACCAGTATGTAAGGGGGTCTAGTTTCAGACCAGTATGTAGGGGGATCTAGTTTCAGACCAGTATGTAGGGGGATCTAGTTTCAGACCAGTATGTAGAGGGGTCTAGTTTCAGACCAGTATGTAGGGGGATCTAGTTTCAGACCAGTATGTAGGGGGATCTAGTTTCAGAGCAGTATGTAGGGGATCTAGTTTCAGACCAGTATGTAGGGGATCTAGTTTCAGACCAGTATGTAGGGGATCTAGTTTCAGACCAGTATGTAGAGGGATCTAGTTTCAGACCAGTATGTAGGGGGATCTAGTTTCAGACCAGTATGTAGAGGGGTCTAGTTACAGACCAGTATGTAGGGGATCTAGTTTCAGACCAGTATGTAGAGGGGTCTAGTTTCAGACCAGTATGTAGGGGGATCTAGTTTCAGACCAGTATGTAGGGGGATCTAGTTTCAGACCAGTATGTAGAGGGATCTAGTTTCAGACCAGTATGTAGGGGGATCTAGTTTCAGACCAGTATGTAGAGGGGTCTAGTTACAGACCAGTATGTAGGGGATCTAGTTTCAGACCAGTATGTAGAGGGGTCTAGTTTCAGACCAGTATGTAGGGGGATCTAGTTTCAGACCAGTATGTAGGGGGATCTAGATACAGATCAGTATGTAGGGGGATCTAGTTTCAGACCAGTATGTAGGGGGTCTAGTTTCAGACCAGTATGTAGGGGATCTAGATACAGACCAGTATGTAGGGGATCTAGTTTCAGACCAGTATGTAGGGGGTCTAGTTTCAGACCAGTATGTAGGGGGATCTAGTTTCAGACCAGTATGTAGGGGGATCTAGATACAGATCAGTATGTAGGGGGATCTAGTTTCAGACCAGTATGTAGGGGGTCTAGTTTCAGACCAGTATGTAGGGGATCTAGTTTCAGACCAGTATGTAGGGGGTCTAGTTTCAGACCAGTATGTAGGGAATCTAGTTTCAGACCAGTATGTAGGGGATCTAGTTTCAGACCAGTATGTAGGGGATCTAGATACAGACCAGTATGTAGGGGATCTAGTTTCAGACCAGTATGTAGGGGATCTAGATACAGACCAGTATGTAGGGGATCTAGTTTCAGACCAGTATGTAGGGGATCTAGTTTCAGACCAGTATGTAGGGGGATCTAGTTTCAGACCAGTATGTAGGGGGATCTAGATACAGATCAGTATGTAGGGGGATCTAGTTTCAGACCAGTATGTAGGGGGTCTAGTTTCAGACCAGTATGTAGGGGATCTAGTTTCAGACCAGTATGTAGGGGGTCTAGTTTCAGACCAGTATGTAGGGAATCTAGTTTCAGACCAGTATGTAGGGGATCTAGTTTCAGACCAGTATGTAGGGGATCTAGATACAGACCAGTATGTAGGGGATCTAGTTTCAGACCAGTATGTAGGGGATCTAGATACAGACCAGTATGTAGGGAATCTAGTTTCAGACCAGTATGTAGGGGATCTAGTTTCAGACCAGTATGTAGGGGGATCTAGTTTCAGACCAGTATGTAGGGGGATCTAGTTTCAGACCAGTATGTAGGGGGATCTAGTTTCAGACCAGTATGTAGGGGATCTAGTTTCAGACCAGTATGTAGGGGGATCTAGTTTCAGACCAGTATGTAGGGGGATCTAGATACAGACCAGTATGTAGGGGGTCTAGTTTCAGACCAGTATGTAGGGGATCTAGTTTCAGACCAGTATGTAGGGGGTCTAGTTTCAGACCAGTATGTAGGGGATCTAGATACAGACCAGTATGTAGGGGATCTAGTTTCAGACCAGTATGTAGGGGGTCTAGTTTCAGACCAGTATGTAGGGGGTCTAGTTTCAGACCAGTATGTAGGGGGTCTAGTTTCAGACCAGTATGTAGGGGGTCTAGTTTCAGACCAGTATGTAGAGTTTTTTTCCCCAGGTGTTTTTTACTCCGGCTACGTTGGGTTACACTACACACACAGTCATTGAACGAAAGCGTCTTTTGTACAGGACGAGTTTTTTTGTCCAGCCTGAACATCAACACGCATCACTTCCTGTACGGTTTAGGAAGAGCATGAGAACCGTCTTTCACACCAGAAAGAAGTTATTTACAAGAAAATGAAAAAGGTTAAATTGATACACACCTTTTTATAGGGTTAGCGTTCCCAACACGGCCATATCTCTGTTACTGATCTTTTTTACGGAAGACAAGAGGCAACCACCTGTGCTAATTAGCTATCTAGCATGCTCTGAACACCTGTGCTAACTAGCTATCTAGCATGCTCTGAACACCTGTGCTAACTAGCTATCTAGCATGCTCTGAACACCTGTGCTAATTAGCTATCTAGCATGCTCTGAACACCTGTGCTAATTAGCTATCTAGCATGCTCTGAACACCTGTGTGTGAGCCTAACTCAGGAAGTGTAGCGGAAGTAGTTTAGTAGGATGATGGCGCCATAGCTGTATGGGTCTATAACTGCTACAGTGTAGTTTAGTAGGATGGAGGCTGTATGGGTCTGTAACCACTACAGTGTAGTTTAGAAGGATGGAGGCTCCATAGCTGTATTGGTCTATAACTGCTACAGTGTAGTTTAGTAGGCTGGAGGCTCCATAGCTGTATGGGTCTATAACTGCTACAGTGTAGTTTAGTAGGATGGAGGCTGTATGGGTCTGTAACCACTACAGTGTAGTTTAGAAGGATGGAGGCTCCATAGCTGTATTGGTCTATAACTGCTACAGTGTAGTTTAGTAGGCTGGAGGCTCCATAGCTGTATTGGTCTATAACTGCTACAGTGTAGTTTAGTAGGATGATGGCGCCATAGCTGTATTGGTCTATAACTGCTACAGTGTAGTTTAGTAGGATGGAGGCTCTATAGCTGTATTGGTCTATAACTGCTACAGTGTAGTTTAGAAGGATGGAGGCTCCATAGCTGTATGGGTCTATAACTGCTACAGTGTAGTTTAGTAGGATGGAGGCTCCATAGCTGTATTGGTCTATAACTGCTACAGTGTAGTTTAGTAGGATGGAGGCTGTATGGGTCTGTAACCACTACAGTGTAGTTTCGTAGGATGATGGCTCCATAGCTGTATGGGTCTATAACTGCTACAGTGTAGTTTAGTAGGATGGAGGCTGTATGGGTCTGTAACCACTACAGTGTAGTTTCGTAGGCTGGAGGCCCCATAGCTGTATGGATCTGTAACTGCTACAGTGTAGTTTAGAAGGATGGAGGCTGTATGGGTCTGTAACCACTACAGTGTAGTTTCGTAGGCTGGAGGCTCCATAGCTGTATGGATCTGTAACTGCTACAGTGTAGTTTAGAAGGATGGAGGCACCATAGCTGTATGGATCTGTAACTGCTACAGTGTAGTTCAGTAGGATGGAGGCTGTATGGATCTGTAACTGCTACAGTGTAGTTTAGTAGGCTGGAGGCTCCATAGCTGTATGGATCTGTAACTGCTACAGTGTAGTTTAGTAGGCTGGAGGCTCCGTAGCTGTATGGATCTGTAACTGCTACAGTGTAGTTTAGTAGGCTGGAGGCTCTATAGCTGTATGGGTCTGTACCTACTACAGTGTAGTTTAGTAGGATGGAGGCTCCATAGAGCTGTATGGATCTGTAACTGCTACACTGTAGTTTAGTAGGATGGAGGCTCCATAGAGCTGTATGGATCTGTAACTGCTACAGTGTAGTTTAGTAGGATGGAGGCTCCATAGATCTGTATGGATCAATAACCACTAGTGTATATTTTTTATTTTGAAGGATTCCTTCTCGCTGATGAAAGATGAGGTCCATATGTTACAAAAAGCCTTATCGCAATCAATGGTCTGGTCTGAAACTAGATCCTCTACATACTGGTCTTAAACTAGATCCCCAAGCAATGACCGAAGTTTGTAAACATTAAAAAAACCACAGTGTTGTGTAGTGCACTATGGGCCGTTCGTTGGGAAAAGCTAAGCGCTGAAAACCGTAGGGAGAAGGCCGCCTGCAGTTTGAGAGCCAAGTAGAGCAGACCCAAAGAGACAGCCAGAAAGCCTCTACGGTGATATTGACATCATTCAATAGTCAAACAGCTAGAAGAGAAAAAAAACAGAACACTGATGCATATCAAGCAACAGGTGTCTTTTAAATAGCATGAATCATAGAATTACTAAAGAAATATCACATACAATAACAGGAAATAAATACTAACCGTGTACACAGGAAGGGAAGAGGGGGGACTACCAGAACTTACACAGGAAGGGAAGAGGGGTCTACCAGAACTTACACAGGAAGGGAAGAGGGGGGACTACCAGAACTTACACAGGAAGGGAAGAGAGGGGACTACCAGAACTTACACAGGAAGGGAAGAGAGGGGACTACCAGAACTTACACAGGAAGGGAAGAGGGGGGACTACCAGAACTTACACAGGAAGGGAAGAGGGGTCTACCAGAACTTACACAGGAAGGGAAGAGGGGGGACTACCAGAACTTACACAGGAAGGGAAGAGAGGACTACCAGAACTTACACAGGAAGGGAAGAGAGGGGTCTACCAGAACTTACACAGGAAGGGAAGAGAGGGGGGACTACCAGAACTTACACAGGAAGGGAAGAGGGGACAACCAGAACTTACACAGGAAGGGAAGAGGGGACAACCAGAACTTACACAGGAAGGGAAGAGGGGACAACCAGAACTTACACAGGAAGGGAAGAGGGGACTACCAGAACTTACACAGGAAGGGAAGCGAGGGGACTAATTATTTAGGATGGCATAATAGAAGCGGCGACTTCAGGAGCCAAACCTCGCCATGGTCCATTCCACGGGGTCAATCTGATCCAAGCCAAGCTCTACTGTGTTCGCCTGGTTCCACATCCACCCTAGTTGTTAAACGGACAATGTGAAAATATAAAAATCAGAGCCAGCACAGTATGCTTCAGGATGACCCTATAGCGCGAATCAGGCATTCGATGCTTCCGTCAGGTATTCAACAGTCACATTGAGCAACAGGGGACAACTCATCCGACCCACAAGGACACAGCAGGGTGATTACAGATCCACTGCGGTGACAGAACAACGAGAGGCAGAGGCTGTGAGACGGAGAGAGATGTGTATAAAAGGGACGTCGCGCCGCTTGCTTAGAGAGAGTACCACTTCTTCCCGATCCGGATCACACGGAACCTCAAACCCAGGACCACTGCCTCACAAAACACACGTGACCCGTCGTCCTAGACGGGTCGTACCCAGTCGTGTTACAGGAAAGCCAGTTTAACAAAAAAGAAGAAAGGAGACACTTCAGTCTAAAAAGTGTGAGTGTCACAGATCCCATCTGCTACACATGCAGCAAAGCTAAGCATTTAAAAAGTCTGTTTCATTCAACAACAACAAAAATTAAGTTTGTGAATAGTGAGAAAGAATGAGTCGAAGATGCACCCTGCATGAAAAGGTAAGTGCTTCCATTTAATATAAAAAGGCACCATAATAATAATAATAATAAAACTGAATTTAAATCATATTATCTCCTTGTCCCCCAAAGATGTACACATGTCAAGCTATTTCAACACTATTTTACCAGAAAATACAGCATGGTATTTCTTACTTTTAAAAACAACTAAAGGATGTACTCGGCAGGAAAAATAAGGTTTCCTCAGCTAAAGAGAGATGAGAGAGGAGCACAAACCAGAGATATCACAGTAGCAGTGGATCTATAACCAGCCCGTTTATAGCCTGGGTGCCAGTCAGTTTGTGCCGTCATTCCACTCCTCGCCACTTATTGTTTGGTCATGACGAGGAGTGGAATGATGGCACAAACAGACTGGTACCCAGGCTAGCCTGTGTAATCCTAGCGACAACAATAACATGTAGCGTAGTGGGGAGAAGAAGAAATGCTTTTAAAAACAGCACACATTGATCTAACATAACTTAAAAGCATCATAAATAATACCTTGAAAATTATTAAATACAATATTATTTGACCACAGTATGAATGTTTGAAAGAAAATATAAATCTACAGTGATGACGAAAAAAAAAAAAAAAAAAAAGAGAGATTTCTCCATTTCGCACCGAAGCGCAGTAAAAACACGGTTTTGAGACAGAAATAATGCCGTTAACGGGGAAATATTGAAACGAAACAGTAAAAACGAAGTACAAAAAAAAAAAAAAAAAGGTAATATAATCAAAATGGGGGAGAACGTGAAGAGGCCGTTTTAAAAAGCTCCAGTAACCACAGAAAAAAAAAAATCCATTGAAGTTACTCATTATCATCAGGTTCCTGTTTACAGTAACATTTAAAATAGATATTTTTCCTCTCTGTACATAGTACTGTTTCTTTCCCTTTAGTTTTCTATTTACAAAACAAACTCCGATTTCTATTTTCTCCCTCCAGTTGTTTCCCCCCCCCCCCCCAGTTCTGTAGGGATAGATCTCCTCCTCTCCCTTCAGTCTAGTGAGATCACGTCTGGTATCGAACCATATATCACTGCCGCCGCTGCGTTCGACCTGCTGTCCCTTTCTCTATCCCGATCCCTCTCTCTCAAACTACTTGACGACACCAGACTGGAGCTGCTACCGCTGTTACTGCCCCCCCCGTTGGCTGCTGCCAGGGCGCTGCTGCTCCCACCCACGGGTGTCCCCGGTTGGTCCAGGAACATCTGGGAGGAGCTATAAGGCAAGAAGCGGTTCAGGAGCAAGTCGTGGTCATCGGAGGCAGAGGCCGCCGCAGCTGCTGCCATCACCATGTTGTAATGCTGCAGAAAGGAGGCAGAGAGGACAGAGGGGTGTCAAGTAAAAATCACATTTATTTATAAAGTCATTTTTTACATCGACGGTTACGTAGCCGGACCGCAACGAGCAGAAGAACAATGATTAAAAATAAATAAATAAATACATTTAAAAAAAGAAAAGCTCCAGAGAAGAAACCAGACTGGCAGCACCAGGACCAGATGTAGAAGTGACTAGAAGCAGTGATGCCGTTTCTATGATGGTGGTCTCTCCCAGTGTGTTGACTGGTCCTGTGCGGTCAAGTCGTTACCTGGCGGTCCTGTCCGGTCAAGTCGTTACCTGGCGGTTCTATCCTGTGAAGTCATTACCTGACGGTTCTATCCTGTGAAGTCATTACCTGATGGTTCTATCCTGTGAAGTCACTACCAGACGGTTCTATCCTGTGAACTCATTACCTGATGGTTCTATCCTGTGAAGTCATTACCTGATGGTTCTATCCTGTGAAGTCATTACCTGATGGTTCTATCCTGTGAAGTCATTACCTGACGGTTCTATCCTGTGAAGTCACTACCTGATGGTTCTATCCTGTGAAGTCACTACCAGACGGTTCTATCCTGTGAACTCATTACCAGACGGTTCTATCCTGTGAAGTCATTACCTGATGGTTCTATCCTGTGAAGTCTTTACCTGATGGTTCTATCCTGTGAAGTCATTACCTGATGGTTCTATCCTGTGAAGTCATTACCTGATGGTTCTATCCTGTGAAGTCATTACCTGATGGTTCTATCCTGTGAAGTCACTACCTGACGGTTCTATCCTGTGAAGTCATTACCTGACGGTTCTATCCTGTGAAGTCATTACCTGACGGTTCTATCCTGTGAAGTCATTACCTGACGGTTCTATCCTGTGAAGTCATTACCTGACGGTTCTATCCTGTGAAGTCATTACCTGACGGTTCTATCCTGTGAAGTCATTACCTGACGGTTCTATCCTGTGAAGTCATTACCTGACGGTTTCTATCCTGTGAAGTCATTACCTGACGGTTCTATCCTGTGAAGTCATTACCTGACGGTTCTATCCTGTGAAGTCATTACCTGACGGTTCTATCCTGTGAAGTCATTACCTGACGGTTCTATCCTGTGAAGTCATTACCTGACGGTTCTATCCTGTGAAGTCATTACCTGACGGTTCTATCCTGTGAAGTCATTACCTGATGGTTCTATCCTGTGAAGTCATTACCTGATGGTTCTATCCTGTGAAGTCATTACCTGATGGTTCTATCCTGTGAAGTCATTACCTGATGGTTCTATCCTGTGAAGTCATTACCTGATGGTTCTATCCTGTGAAGTCATTACCTGATGGTTCTATCCTGTGAAGTCACTACCTGATGGTTCTATCCTGTGAAGTCATTACCTGATGGTTCTATCCTGTGAAGTCATTACCTGATGGTTCTATCCTGTGAAGTCATTACCAGACGGTTCTATCCTGTGAAGTCATTACCTGATGGTTCTATCCTGTGAAGTCATTACCAGACGGTTCTATCCTGTGAAGTCATTACCTGATGGTTCTATCCTGTGAAGTCATTACCAGACGGTTCTATCCTGTGAAGTCATTACCAGACGGTTCTATCCTGTGAAGTCATTACCTGATGGTTCTATCCTGTGAAGTCATTACCTGATGGTTCTATCCTGTGAAGTCATTACCTGATGGTTCTATCCTGTGAAGTCGTTACCTGACGGTTCTATCCTGTGAAGTCATTACCTGATGGTTGTCTCCCTGGAGGAATGAGAAGAAGTTGAGGTCCAGGTCGTTGGGGGTGTGGTAGTAGTGGCTGTAGTCCTGTATGAGGGGAGGAGGAGGAGGGATATAGCTGGTCTCAACAGGAGGCATACTGGGAGCTCTGGCCACCGGAGATACCTGGCTGTGGAGGTTCAACACGCTGTAGGGAGAAGACGATGATGATGAAGATTACGTATTGAACAAAAAAAACATCCAACGGGAAATTAGCGTTCTCAAATTTATCCCAACTCCTCAAAAACACACATATACAGGTTCGGGGCCACAGTTCAAGGGGTTAGCAGGACATGACATCAGAGGTGACGTACCCCTTGCTGATAGGCGGTGAGGCGGGGGACAAGGAGGAGGGACAGGATCTCTTGAGAGGAGGCTCGTCGTCCAGATCGTCGTCTGACGAGCTGTCCAGAGTCAGGTCAATCACCACCACCTTATTGGTGCTGCCGTGGGATGAGCCGTTCCTGTGGGCCTCCGATTCCACCGTCCGACACGACTCTACAAGAGGGTGAATCCTTGTGTCAAAACCATCTTAGAATAACACTAAAGACTGTGTGCATGCATTGAGTGCTACGAAACTTCAAGTGGTTTGAAACTAGGGCAGTGGGGGGGTCCTCGAGCTTGTTTCGTGGAGAACCAACCAGTACTGAATTTGGACTATCCCAGAGCTAGCACAACCTGAATCATCAAGCCCCCGACTAGGTGAATCAGGTGACCTCATTAGGACATTATTGTGAAAGATCTGGGAGGTGTCGTTCCCCCCCCCCCCCCAGAGGTGGTGGTTTGGGAACTACTGCCCGCTAGAGGATTAAGTTGGTCACGTACCATCATCGCCGTTGAATGAAGCGGATACCTCTGTGATCTCCTTCTTTAATCTCATGGGATACCAGTTGCCGTCCTCTTTAAACTGGATCTCATCACAGTCCTCACAGCTGTTTAGGATCTCCATGAACAACCTGCAGACAGAGAGACAGACAGAGACAGACAGAGAGGTTAGAAATAGTGTGTGCTTCTGTAATGCTATGCATTGGATGATAGAATTAAGACATGTGTTTGTAGTTTTCCCCTGTCAGAGAGAGAGAGAGACGGAGACGGAGAGAGAGACGGAGAGAGAGAGAGAGAGAGACGGAGAGAGACAGAGAGAGAGAGAGACGGAGACGGAGAGAGACAGAGAGAGAGACGGAGAGAGACAGAGAGAGAGAGAGCCGGAGAGAGAGAGACAGAGAGAGAGAGACGGAGAGAGACAGAGAGAGAGAGAGACGGAGAG